>NC_037684.1:20219942-20315041 GCF_003255815.1 Theropithecus gelada
CCTTTTTCAATTTTTTTTTTTTTTTTTTTTTTTTTTTTGAGACGGAGTCTCACTCTGTCGCCCGGACTGGAGTGCAGTGGCGCGATCTCGGCTCACTGCAAGCTCCGCCTCCCGGGTTTACGCCATTCTCCTGCCTTAGCCTCCCGAGTAGCTGGGACTACAGGCGCCCGCCACCTCACCCGGCTAGTTTTTTGTATTTTTTTAGTGGAGACGGGGTTTCACCGTGTTAGCCAGGATGGTCTCGATCGCCTGACCTCGTGACCGCCCGTCTCGGCCTCCCAAAGTGCTGGGATTACAGGCTTCAGCCAACGCGCCCGGCCCATCAATTATTTAATCACTGATGTTGTTAACATTGTGATATGCTTACATATAAAAGAATTAATGTATTTCAGTTGGTAAACTCTTTATGGTAAATTATAATCCTTTCAATCAGTATGATTGCTAATTGTGCAAATTAATCTAGAATCTGAAAATAGAATACAAAGTGCAAATTTAGTCTGGGGCGGTTTTATGATATCATCTTCCACATGGAAAAGCTCCTATTCTATGGAACTGTATGTAGGCAGTTTTGCCAGCAGTTTCATATTGTACCATACAGCGTTGTCAACATTTCAGATATTCTTGGTTATATAAAGGTAATAACTAGAATGCACAAAACCCTAAAGGGCAAGCAAATCTTGTAAAAATGCTATTTGTAATGTAATATAAATTCAGTGCATTAGTAATAATAATTGAGAAAGTTTTCTTTCATTTTTAATTGCTATCTGCTCATCATTATTATCATCATCCAAGAATAAATGAAGTCTGCTGTGTATTATTTTCAGCCGAAAATGGTAGTAAAGAGACAAATTCAAGAAGCTTAACTTAATATAAGTGAATAGAATTTCATGCATACAAAGGCATAAATGCAGCCAAAATCACAGATAGAGATGAGATATATTTTTTGAGAAGCTTACTGAGCTATTTGATTGAAAATAAGAGTTGTTTTAGAAGAGGTTTCTTTTCAATAACTTCCTTAATTTTTCAGTTTTGGATTGCAGAAAGCATTTATCTATTTTTTGTCATGCTTCCTATCTTTCATAGGTACTAATTCAGTTACTTTAAGGTTAGAAAATATTTAGTTAATTTAATAACTTTTGATCAGTGTGGTACATTTTCTTTCTAAAGTTCTTTACATTCTTTAGCAGAAATCAAGGTGAATCAAAGGTTAATACTTTTCAGGACTTGAGATTTGGAACACATCAGTGTGCAAATAACTGATATATTGATGTGTCTGTCTGAAGTTAAAACCAGGAAAGATTTATATAGGAACACTAACCATGCATCAATTAATTACTAAATTTAAATACAAATTTTTAACCTCTGATTATTTTATAAAGTATATTTGAATTAGCTTTAATTAATTGCAGCCACTAACAAATCTATTCAAGAAGTTGATTTACAGCTTTTAGGCTTAACAATGTAGTTACAATAAAAACTAAATGAGTGATAAATCAAGTTTATGTTTCCCAAATTCAATTGTTACGAACACTGAGATGTTCTATTTGTCTCCTTATCATGCAAACATATGCTTTTGCCTTCTCGTTAAATTCAGTGGGTTGAAAGCATATATTCATATATCATATTCCTGAAGTCTGAAGTTACCCCTTAACCAGTCAGTTTCCTGTAATCTCAGCTCTTCCACTTAGCCAAACCTGCTGTTACAGTCATGCCTGGCCTCTAATCACTTGGGCTCTTCTTAGTCTATTAGAATATGGAACCTATCTGACTTTATTTCCCTCCCAGGCCATCCTGGACCAATCTCATGGTTAGTCATCTCAGTGACTTTCTCCCTACTACTTTCCATCTATTCAGTCCCCTTCACCTTCTGCTGATGACCTCTCCTTGGCAGTGCCAAAATGTTGACCAATCTAATCATCTCACTTCTCCCTGGGCTGAGAAGTGCTGCTGGAAAAACCTCATGTTCTCTTTAATTATATCTATTATACATTTACGATAGCAGCTCTGCCTAAGCACTGAAGCAACTCAGCAATTTTTCTTTGTTTGACCTTTCTTTCTCAGCCCCCTTTCCTTATCCACGTAGCAGCTATTTTAAACTTTCAGAACTAACTTCGAATCTTCAACCGTATCTTCAACCCAGGTAAGTCTCTCTCACAGCACACAATATAATCTATTTTCCTGAGACAATAATGGTCAGCCAAGATGGACTTTTTAGAACCTATAGGACTTTCATTACAAGCAGTGAAACTTAATGTATGGAATTTAAAAATATATGCAGGAGCTTCGTGTAATCCCAGGATGGAATGTTGACTGACAAAATGATCTAACTATACTACAAATTTATGAAACCATCTCACTGAAAGAGGTGGAGGGAAAAGGTGCTGACCTAAATAGCTTTGTAAATCGGAGGAGTCTAAGAGGCCAGAAACAAAAGAAACTGTACGTAGACACTGTAATATACTTGATAAAATAGTTTGCCATAGATTTACATAAGTCTGTTACTGCTATACATATATATAGAATATGAACAATTAATCAAATTAATGATAGATTGCAGGAGATAGGCATCTCACTATTTGAGTGGAAGGTTACAGATAAGAGAGAGAAGGGTAGAATGAACTATGAGGTAATGTATTGCAGATTGAGATATCACTGTGAGATTATGTCTAGCTTAATCTAGATATAGATGGTTACATAGAAATTAAATATACATATGTGTGTATACAAATACATACACATGCATACAAGTGTATATATACACACACATACAAGTATATATATACACGCGCATACACATATATACAAACACACACACACACACATATACATATATCAAGGACACATATATTCTTCACTCCATTTTCCTGTGAGTTTTGATATGAGTAAAACTTTCCTAGGAAGAACAATAGGAGGAGTATATTCTAGACAGAAAGAACCAATATTATTGAATATTGACATCATAATCTTCCTTTATTCACCTCCCATCATCTCATCAAACTGCCATAATCTAATTTCTAGAAACACTGTTCTAATAAACATTTTCTTTCAACGATCACTTATTATTTAGTCATTACCAGATTTCATGAATTATTGTTGGTCCTAAATCTACCTAACCTCTTAACTTCATTTGGCAGTACTGATTATCCCTGTGTGTAAATCCTAGTTTATCCATTGTTAACAATGTTGCTTATTTTATTTTGCTGTAAATAAGAATGTTTACAAAATTTTGAGCATATATTCTCCTTGAAAAATAATATCTCATTGTCTGGACTTGAAAAATCACCCACTTTCTTATCATTTCCTATTTAGGTGGACAAAGTTCTTATGGTGAGAGAGGGTTTTCTAATTTTTCCAAATTTAGGGAGACTTTTTCTTTAATCAACAAATTATCAAATATATTAAGTAAAATCAGAATGTCTTAAGTTATAAAAGAGCTGGTGTAACTTTGTTATAGTGTGATAATTTTAATATGAGCAGAAATCATATATTTGAATTATCAGATTTTTATTGGCATTGGCTAACATAATTTGGAAGAATTAGTATATCAAATAAGGCATAGAGGGATGCTATCCCACTCTCAACAATGTCATAACAGCACTCATTTAACTTCATAAAAAGGAAGGTCCATTTGCCCTCTCTTTACAACTATCTAACAAGATGAGCCCGATACTAAGTTCTCTATTTTGCTCTTTTGTAGACTAGAAATTATTGCACAGAAATATGGCATACTTTCTCTGTATCCCTGAACTAATCAATGCAAATAATTTTCTCAATGACCGTAGGCTGATGGGATTACATACTTACTTTCTTTGCCATAAGAGTGTCCTGTACTCTTTCTGGAACGATAAAACCTGAAACCCTTAATCTCCATTAGATTATTCCTACTCTTCCTCACCATCATTAGACACGATGGGAAAAGAAAGGATGTTACCAGTGCTTTCATTTTAATTCTATCTGGTAAGTTGTTATCCTTTGTGTAGTGTCTATTTGGTTGGAATAAAAACAATATGTTGATTTTTCCTTCTAAATTAAGAAAACAGTCTTTGGGGAGATAAATATTTCTATCTATCCTTCTATTCATTTTTTTTGCATACCTCTCCTGATTATTTTATCTTTTTTCCTAATATTAAATATAATGTCTTCTTTCATTTTGTCATATAGCACTTGCAAACTCAATATGTCTAAACCAAATATTTTATTTCTATTCTTCCCACCCCAGCAAAACAAAACTGAACCATACAAAACACTCTTTTGTCTCATCTCTTCCTATTACATCTAATTGCTACACCATGTTGAGCAAATTTGTTGCTTTGATATAAGATCTGTTTAAGGACAGGGTATGGTACTGAGTCGCCACTTAGCAAACATGACCCTTCTGGGTTTATGGGTGTAATAAGTGAAAACAGACACTGAGTATCACAGAGAATATTATATAAGCCTTGAAGGCACTTAATGTCTCAGGAATAGGAGGTGCAATGTTTTAAATATAGTTCACAGGAGTAAGTTTTTCTTTTCTTTTCTTTTTTTTTTTTTTTTTTTTTTTTTAGAGACAGGGTCCCACTATGTTGACCAGGCTGGTCTGGAACTTCAGGACTCAAGCGATACTCTCATCTCAGCCTCCCAAAGTACTGGAATTATGGGCATGAGCCACCATGCCTGGCCCACAGGAGTAAGTTATAACAAAAATCTATACATTTCCAATTCTCTGCACATTGCTACATCATTGACAATCATGACTCATTTAAAACCATCTCCTATTACTATAGTATCCTGTGTAGCACTGTGGTACCTCGATTATCATTTTGATTCTTCTTGCCTTCTCTAAGTGATCTTCCAGTGCCTTGTAATAAAGTGGGTTAAGTCTATATCCCTATCCCCATTAACTTTGAGCTTGAGCTAAACAATATAATAAATAGTAGCAGATATTATATGAACAGAGTCTCCACATTTGTGTGCATAGTTTGTGCTGACTTCTTGGGTATCTACCACCTCTGAGGAGAATAGCATGACTGGGTAACTGCTAGTCCAAGGAAAATGAAGATGCATTGAAAAACCCTGAATCCAACTCAGCTTGAAGCTCAACCCCACTACCTCATAAGCCTGAAGCAGAAATGCCCCAGATAAACTGCAAATCTGTGGACATTATATGTGTGTGTATATATATATGCTATATTACTTTATTTTTCTGAAAGTTTTATGTAATTGGGGGAAAAATGATTGATACTATTGATGCTATGATATATATTGATAATATACTATGCTATATTATATATATATAACATATATGAGCTACATTATTACTTTTCTGAATTTTTCACATAACTCTCAAACTTTATTCAATGTTTAATTCTAATTGAAATTTTTCTGTTTACCATGCATATACAGGAAATTGAGCAAAGCTAAAGTGTCCAGATACAATTTTCATAAAGTGAACATATCCATGTAGCTCTGTAATTGAAATTTAACATAAGAACATGAGGGAAAATAAGTCTGCATGTGCACGATTCTTAAAGATTCTCAAGTTTCTTAAGGTCTGAGCGTGGAAATGAACAGATTGTCATTTCTAACATGTTTTAACCTTTCTGTTAATTTCAGGGGTACATGTGGAGGTTTGTTATATAGGTAAATTGCCTGTCATGGAGGTTTTGTGTACAGATTATTTCATCACCCAGGTAATTAGCATAGTACCCAATAGGTAATTTTTCAGTCTTCAGTTTCCTTCCATCCTTCACCCTCAAGTAGGCCCCAGTGTCTATGGTTGGCTTCTGCTGTATTTGGTTTTTTGCTCTTGTGTTTGTTCACTTAGAATAATGGCCTGTGGCTCCATCCATGTTGCTGCAAAGGTCATGATCACTTCATTTTTTACGGTTGTGTAGTATTCCATGGTCTTATGTGCACTCTATTTTCTTTATCTAGTCTACCATTGATGGGCATTTAGGTTGATTCCATGTCGTTGTTATTGTGAATAGTGCTGTGATTAAAATACACGTGCATGTGATCATAGCAAAGCAATATATATGCCTCTGTGTATATATCCAATTATGAGATTTCTGGGTCGAATGGTAGTTCTGTTTTAAGTTCTTTGAGAAATCACCAAACTGCTTTCCACAGTGGCTGAACTAATTTCCATTTCCACCAGCAGTATATAAACATTCTTTTTCTCAGCAATCCTCCAGTATATGTTATTTTTGACATTTTAATAACATTCATTCTGAATGACGTGGTTTTGATTTCCATTTCTCTAAAAATTAGTGGTGTTGAGCAGTTTTTCATAAGTTATTGGTGCATGAAAAAATAAATTAAAAAATGATTGATACTATGTATAGAAAATAACTTTGGGTGTGCAGATAAGCAGTTGGGACTGATTGGAAGAAAACAGACTAGTCTGTATGTCTTTTGAAAAGTGTCCATTCTTGTCTTTTGCCCACTATTTGATAGGATTTTTGTTATTGTTGTTAATTTGTTTAAATTTTTTTTAGATTCTGAATATTAGGCCTTTAGATGCACAGGTTGCAAATATTTTCTGCCATTCTGTAGGCTATTTACTCTGTTGATAGTTGATTTTGCCGTGGAGAAGCTCTTTAGTTTAATTAGTTTCACTTGTTTTTGTTGCAATTGCATCTGGCATCTTTGTCATGAAATATTTGCCAAGACTCGTGTCCAGAATGGCATTTTCCTAGGTTTTCTTCAAGGGTTTTTATCCTCTTCTATTTTACATTTAACTCTTTAATTCAGCTTGAGTTGATTTTTGTATATGATGTAAGGAAGGGGCCCAGTTTCAATCTTCTGCATATGACAAGCCAGTTATGCCGGCACCATTTACTGAATAGGGAGTCGTTTCCCCATTGCATGTTTTTGTTGACTTTGTTGAAGATAAGATGGTTGTGTATATGCAGTTGTTTTTGTTTTTGTTTTTCTGGTCTTTCTAATCTGTTGCATTTGTCTACATGTCAGTTTTTGTACCAGTACCATCCATGTTGTTTTGGTTATTATAGCCTTGTAGTATAGTTTGAAGTCAAGTCATGTATTGCCTCCAAGGTTTTTTTTGTTTGTTTGTTTGTTTTTGCTTAGAATTGCTTTGGCTATTTAGGCTTTTTTTTGGTTCCATATAAGTTTTAGAATTTTTTTTTCTAATTCTGTGAAGAATGTCATTGGTAGTTTGTTAGAAATAGCATTGAAATTGCTTTGGACAGTATGACCATTTTAGCAATATTGATTCTTCCTATCCATGAACATAGAATGTTTTTTCCGTTTGTCTATATCATCTCTGATTTCTTTCAGCAATGTTTTGTAATTCTCATTGTAGAGATCTTTCACCTCCCCAGTTAACTGTATTCCTAGGTATTTTATTTTTGTTGTGGCTATTGTGAGTGGGATTACGTTCTTGATTTGGTATTCAGCTTGGATGTTGTTGGTGTATAGAAATGCTACAGATTTTTGTGCATTTACTTTGTATCCTGAAACCTTGCTGAAGTTGTTTATCAGATCTAGGGTTTTGGGCAGAGACTATGGAGTTTTCTAGGTATAAAATCATGTTACCTGCAAACAGGCATAATTTGACTTCCTCTCTTCCTATTTGGATACCTTTTGTTTTTTGGTCCTACCTGATTGCTCTGGCTAGAACTTTCAGTACTATGTTAAATAGGAGTGATAACAGTGGACATCCCTGCTTTGTTTGGGTTGTCAAGGGGAATGCTTCCCACTTTAGCCTATTCATACAATTGGCTGTGGGTTTGTCATAGATGGCTCTCATTAATTTTAGGCATATTCCTTCAATGCCTAGTTTGTTGAGGGTTTTTAACACAAAGGGATGTTGAATTTCATCAAAGCCCTTTTCTGCATCTATTGATTTGATCATGATTTTTTGTTTGTTTTTTTCTTCAGTCAGTTCTGTTTATGTGATGAGTCACAGTTATTGATTTGCATACATTGTACTAACATTCCATAGTAATATTTTGTCAATGTGAACCAAAAGCCTCTCTTCAAAATGAATGATTTAACAAATGAATGAATGAACAAAAGAAACAAACAAAAAACTTCCATGTTCTGTGTGATGGTTGATACTGAGTGTCAACTTGATTGGACTGAAGGATACAAAGTATTGATCCTGGGTGTGTCTGTGAGGGTGTTGCCAAAAGAGATTCACATGAGTCAGTGAGCTGGGGAAGGCAGATCCACCCTTAATCTGGTGGTCACAATTTAATCAGCTGCCAGCGAATATAAAGCAGGCAGAAAAATGTGAAAAAGAGAGGTCGGCCTTGCCTCCCAGTCGGCATCTTTCTCCCATTCTGGATGCTTCCTGCCCTCAAACGTCAGGCTCCAAGTTCTTCCATTCTGGGACTTGGACAGGCTCTCCTTGCTCCTCAGCTTGCAGATAGCCTATTATGGGACCTTGTGATCATGTAAGCTAATAATAAACTCCCCTTCATTACATATATATGTATGTGTGTGTATATATATATATACATATAAATATCTCCTATTAGTTTTGTCTCTCTAAGAGAACCCTAATACATTCTGTAATGTATTAGGTTTGTTCTTATAAACATGTGCATGTAGCCCTCTCCCAAGGTGTGCATACTCCCTATGCCAACTTTCGATATGGTCATTAAGGTCAATGGTCACAGAAAATCCTCTCAGTGGATGGAGCATAAAGCAAAGAGAAAAGTAAATTAGACAAAGACATGCCTGTTAGCATAATTAAGGTCTATTAATGAAATATCTTCAACCCAGGGTAGAAGATAATCACAATAAATGGCCAGTAGAATTTGATTGCCAGTGACTCCACTATAGCTTTCTCTTTCAATTTTCCAAATATTTAAATATTCAGAGTTCTTGTCATAATAAGTTGACTCTGCCCACAACAAGTGTGTGTGTGTGTGTGTGTGTGTGTATGTATGGTGAGGGGGAATGTGTGTGTGTGTGGTGACAGGGGATGGGGTGTGTGTGGGGTGGGGGAGAGAGTGTTTGTGTTTTGGTATGGTGCGGGAAGATACTGTATTTCCTTCCAAAACAACAATTTATTATTAATTAAGTCCTTATCATGTATCAGAAACCATGTCAAATTGGAAATAAAATGATAGAAGAGATGCCATATCTAGTCTTGGCATGGTGGCTCATGCCTGTAATCCCAGCACTTTGAGACACTGAGGTAGGAGGATTGTTTGAGATCGAAAGTTTGAGATCAACCTGTGCAAAATTGCAAGGCCCCATCTCTGAAAAAGAATAAATAAATAAAATTAAAAGATTATCCAGGTTTGGTGGTACATCTATAGTCTTAGCTACTTGGGAAGCTGAAGTGGAAGGATCACTTGATCCCAGGTTTTTGGGTCTGTAGTGAGATATAATGTGCCACTGCACTCCAGCCTGGACAGCAGAGTGAGACTTTGTCTCAAAACAAAAAAGGATGCAAATTTTGAGAGAGGTAAAGGAGCAATTGAAGATGACATGTGCAGCTTTTCCTGATATCTCTTTGAACTCCTCATCAAATTCCTTCTCTTATAAGCAGCATTCTAGAATCACTGGATTTAAGAAGTGTTTTGTTTTTTCTTTAGTAGTGCTTTAACCTTTCATGAATATCATTTTCTTCATCCTCTGCTATGTGTATCAGTGGAAGAAGGTTGAAACTCATGAAACTTGGTAGTGTACTACTCAGAGTGCTTAAATAACTCTTGGTTACCAATATTCTTGGTGATGAAGTATGCTGGAGACTGATATCTTGATTATGTAGCAGATCAGTTCTAAGTGGCTACTGTTCTTTATTTGTATACTCAAGATCTGCTCATTTACTCCCTTTGTGTTCATCTGTGGGTGGAAACCAGCTGCAGGAGTGAGGGAGCAGTGGGTATGTGGGTCACACACTACTACCTTGTTTGTTGCATCAAAGACCTGGGCAAGCTCAGGCAGATAAAGGCCTGGAACTCCTGTTATACCTGTTGGTGAGAGCAGCAGGTCATGCACTAGCAAAAAGACAGGGAACTGTAACTCATTTGCTACCATCTTGTGGAGTCAAATAAATAAAGGCATGTTTACTAATAGCTTAGCAAGAAAGTGAAAGGATAGAGTAATACCACTCATTGTGGCTGATATAAAATGGATGGCATCCCTGCACATTGGTGTGGTCAGTTTGGGTTTAAGAGGCAGAGGTCACACAGAACCTTGTGGGCAGACTGTATAATATGTCTCATCTGAGTTCTATAGGTAAATAAAGAGGGTGGCCTTGGAAACCCTGATCATAGTATTGAATACTTTGCTTGATGAAACCACTCTGAATGTGTTTATGATGTGTTCATAACTCTCCTCATAAATCTTGCTAATAAGTAAGATACTGCATTGTAGCTGGTGTCCCTGGACCGAGCCTGACTCTGTGTTCCCACCCAAATCTCATCTCAAATTGTAATCCCAACATGTAGGGGAAGGGGCTTGATTGGAGGTGACTGGATCACAGGGACGATTTTCCCCGTACAGTTCTCCTGATAGTGAGAGGGTTCTCACTAGATCTGATGGTTTTAAAATGGAGTTTCCCCTGCACTCTTTCTTTCTCCTGCCGCTATGTGAAGAAGACCCTTGCTTCATCTTCCAACATGACTGTAAGTTTCCTGAGGTTTCCCCAACCAAGCAGAACTGTGAGTTAATTAAACCTCTTTTCTGTTTATAAATTACCTGGTCTCAGATAGTATCTTTATAGCAGTGTGAAAATGGACTAATACATACATGATGTCAGCTTTCCATTTTCTTTATTATTTTCTCTCCATTCCAGGATAATCATTACTAAAAATTTCTTTTTTTGTTTCAGAATTTGATTTGTTATTCATATGTTTTCATTGATTTAAACATATTTTGTGCAATTTCTAGAGTGCATCAGAAAAACAACACAGAGGGCAGTAGCACTCTCTCAGTCCAACCTCCAGTCCCTGATGCTGGGGGCAGGACCTATACGACTGGCTGAGGTACCATGCCATTCCATGAAGTGCCACCCAAAAGCCTTCTGTGGCACTCTGGACCACTGACTTTTCCAGAGTCCACATTCAATGCAACGTGAGCACAGGCTTCTAGGGAGAATGGTAACAGGCCAAGAAAAGAAACCCCACATTCTTTTGCCTGCAAGGCCCAGGGCCAGCTCCCTCTTACATAGGGCCCAATTTCCTTCTGATCACAGAGTTGGTCTTGCTTAAGACAAGATGCAGAACTGGCATGAAGGATGTGGCCAGGTAAGGCAGCCAGGTTCCCTGTTAGATCCCCAGACTCTCCTGAGCACCAAGTGGGGAGCATTACCAACAGGTTTGTGTAAAGATGTCTACAGACAGCCATGCGCACCTGGATCCCCTACTGGCTCCTACAGTCAGGGCACAGATAGTCTTTCAAACATTGTTCCCAAGGCCAGGGTCTAAGTCAGCTGCATGGGATTGTCAAGGCTGAGGAAAGCAGGTGAACTGTGCCTTTGTCCATAGGGCACAGAAACTCTTCTTGTCTGCTGGGTGGCACTCATGGAATGGCCATCTCTCTGCCAGTCATCTCAGTAATCACAGGTGACAAGCAGACTCCTGGTGGCTGGACTGGAAGGAGACCAGCCTGGACCAGCTGACACATCTCTGCTCCAAAGCTGGGTAAGCAGAATATACACAGCCCTGGTCCTCATTCCCTTTCTTTGGTTGTTCTTCAAACCTTCGAGATAGTTTCTTTTTAAGTTGGTTAACCAATCTCAAGGTGCCAGAACTGTGAAGTGTTCAGTGGCACAGGACATATGAACACAGCTGCGCCTCATCCCCAGATGGCACCCTTCTTACTTCCTCCTCAGGCCGTTCTTTGATGTGCACTGGACTGGGCAGGGACTGGGGGACAGTTTGAAGACCTCTCTCCTTTGGGACCTGTCTTTCTCAAGAAGCCATGAAGAAACTGGCCTGAGACAAGTCAGGGAGTAAAGGGAAACCGCCAATTAGGAGGCAGAATACAAGTCTTATTACTTCCACCAATCAGCAGTGGTAGCGTAGAAATAAATCCAATAACTAATATCCTGTCCTCTTGTAAACCAAGACTCACCCCAGAACCCTCACAGACACCCACTCAGAAGATAAACTCAACTCTTAAGTCAAAAGAGTTGGGTGAAAGCAATTAAAACAAAAGGAACAAATTAGATGGTTGGGACCAAGGACTCAGGAAACAAAGCTGGTAAGTTCACCCATAGAGCACTTACAGTTCCCAGCATACACTTAAGCCATGTGGATCACTTTTTAATAAGAGTCAACTTCTTATTAAAATATAAATGCTAAGACTAGCTCTTCCTGCTTTTGCTTGAGAGACAGACAAGCTGCAGCATGGCAGGGAGCAGAGAGGTTCCCCGGGATTGTGCGCAGAACTGCTGGGAGGTGTAGAGCAAAAACCTCCCTTCTGGGGGAACTGTTCGGAGGTTTGCAGCCACCCTACAGCACTGGTGGGAGACGAGGAAGAAGGTTTGGCAAAAACCCAAAGGAAAGGTGTGGTTTCTGTCTGTTCCAGCACTGTGAGCCATCCAGTTGCCCTCTAGCACAGTCTTGGCTCCTGGGAGTAAGCAACAGCAAGACAGCTGAGTGTCTGGGTCTATGCTAATTCAGGCCTGGATTAAAGGTTTCTGACATGAGAGGATCTGGGGCTCTGCTACAAGGATTGGTTTTCTTGTTTGTTTGCTTTTTCTGATGCAGAATAGGGAATTACAATACAGCAAGGTGTCAGGGAAGGAAGGGACTGTCCAATCCTGCCACCAGCAGATGCTGGAAGGGAGATGCTCCTTCCCAGGCCTCCCTGGCATTAAGAAGGTACGAGGGGCACTCACTCTTCCTGACTGTGCTTCTCCTTGTGGGTAGGAAAGACCCCAGGGCGGTGGCAAGCAGAAAGGGAGGGATCTTAAAGGTGCTGCTCTCCACTGGCTTCTCTAGCTTTTCCTGCACCCCACTGCCCAGGTTTCCTCCCACAAGTCTCAGACAGTGCTTCGTTTGACTGCCTCTGACTTTTGAAGCTCTGAAAGCTCTGTGTGTAGGACTCGCTAGAAAGCCGCTGGTGGGAATGGGCCATCTCTTCTCAACAATCATAGGTGGCATCTGGACAAGGTGCAGGGGACTCTGGTCTTTCAAGACCTGAGTCAGATTTAGGATCTGACCCAGCATGACAGTAATCTGCTTATCAAACTGGTCCTTGGCAAAACTAGAATTTTTTTTTTTTTTTTTGAGATAAGGTCTCACTCTATTGCCCAGGCTACAGTGCAGTTGCCTGATCTTGGCTCACTGTAACCTCTACTTCCTGGGCTCAAGCAATCCTCCCTCCTCAGCCTCCCAAGTAGCTGGGATTACAGGCATGCACCATGATACCGGGATAATTTTTACTTTTTGTTTGTTTGTTTGTTTTTGCAGAGACAGGGTTTCCCCGTTTGCCCAGGTTGGTCTCCAACTCCTGAGCTCAAATGATCTGTCTCTCAAAGTGCTGAGATTACAGGCATGAGCCACCACACCCAACCCAGGAGCTTTCCTGAAGAGTTCACATAGGTCCTCTTCCAAGTCCTTGAAGTTAGGGTTGGATATCTTTGGAATGATCAGATCTTTGAACTCCTAAGAGAATGGGACTTTTGTCTGAGACAGCCAGGCCTAGTGCAAAGGATATTCCCTTCAGGAGTCAGGGTGCTTTGGAGGGAAGGCCAGCCCATTGTCTATGGCAGCCACCTTGATAACAGTCTCCTTCACCACCACCCAGTCTGTGTGCTGAGAGTCAGAGCTATCCTTTGGACAGTCACATTTACCAGTTGTCATTGCCTCTGTTAGTGTCGCAGATGATGTGATCCAGCACCACCAGTGGCTGGAACTGCAGTAGTAGTTGCTGTTTGATATTCTCAGGGAGCGGTTCTGCTTCAATACGCCACAGCCAATAGTCTGCATCTTTGTAGCCTTCAACAATGAGCTGGAAAGAGCCAACCTTTGGTGGGTTGCCCGATGGGGTTAAACCACTACCCAACGTTTGACACTTTCTCTAGCACAAGCTGCTTGCCCCGGACATCACTCTGTCAATGGCACTATAGTTGAATGTCTTACTGGCCAGGTATACCACCTTTGTAAGGAGCACAATCTTGCATTCTAGTTTTCGGTCCACCAGGTCGCCCTCTGCCTCTGAGAGATAACCCTGGTTGAGGACAAGGTATGCACCACGGCCAAAACAGCAAGGACGGCACAGCTTCTGCAACCACCTGGTCCACTTAGGATTAAGTTGCCCATAGGGGCTCTTCATTCTTGGGTTTGAAGACAACAGTGATCTTTTATTTACTGGCAAAAAAAAAAAAAAAAGCAAAATGCATATATTCATATTGTTAAGTCTTCAGAATTATTGTCTTATCCAAAGCGGCTAGCAAGAGGCCTCAGTTACTGGTCTTCTCTGTCTCTGCTCCCCCGGAACCCCAACCTCTGAAGAACAACGAAGCAGTAGCAACAGGTTCACAACTCATGAGTTCATTGTAACTCTCCAGACACCTGTGAGGGTCCTTGACAAGTAGCTTCTGCTGGGGCCCTGGTAGATGGGGCTTGGGAAAGACGCCGCGCTTAATGGCCAGTTCTGCCTGCCACACCATAGCCTCGAACTCAAGGTCCTCCAAGAATTCATTCAGCTCCTGGTGGGCCTGAGCATTGTGCGCTGCCTTGGCAAACCCTGGACCTGTGCCACCATGGTTTGGCAATGGAAAAATTCTTCCTGCAGAAATACTGCTCATGTTTTTGGCCACTGATGACATTATTTTTTTCTTGCAACAATCCATTTTGTACTACAGTACCACGTTAAAACAAAATGAGTCCACATGTACACCTGTATAACACATCCTTCATGACATTAATATAACATTTATCCTGTTGTTGTTCGTACATTCAAAAATTCTCTGAAGGCTTTTAAGCTATTTTAAGTTCCCTGTTATTAATGCTGTGTCCATATTTTCTTCTCCAGTGGTTATCTGTAATAAAGACTTTTTTTTCAATTGGATGAAATTAAGTTCCCTCCAGTAATTTTTCAATATAAGTTTTTTGGATTAGAAAATACTAATTTTTATTGTTAACAATTGCATTTTAGGTTGAAAAATATTTACTAAGTAAGAAGACCTAAAAGATTGTTAGGGAGAAGATGAAAAACATATCCTATTAAGAAACAAATAAAATTACATATAGTCATTTCTGTACTAATAATATCAAGTACAAAGTATTCTTATTCATTGATGAAAACAAATTTAAAAATTCTCATGATGGTACTTTAGCATAATCAGTTATTGTTTCTCTTTCAGCATAATGAATGGTTAAACAAACTTCACAAATTCAAAGTTCTATTTTCCCCATTGTTTTAAATAATGCCATTACTCTGTACATAAAATTATTTTGGAATTTTAAATAAATCCTAGAAGAATATGCAATAATAGTCCAAAAGACACCCAAGTTTAATTAATGTGGGGAAAATTTGATATGTAAGCAAACCCAAATATATACATAAAACTAATAGTTTTCAAAATGTGCTGTATTGAAACTTCAACAGAATGCATTTTTTAAACTTTCATTAAAGATCCGTGTGTTCATAGTATGAAGCATTTTTATTTCAGTAGGCACAACCACTAGGTATTTTTTGTTTCCTCCAGTATTTTTATTTTCTTTGGACACTAATGCTATTTACCAGAGTCTTTTAAAACACCAAGAAAGTGGAGAAAATTTAGTACTCATACACATAGAATTTTATAAAATTGGTTAAAAAGCTTGAAAAGCTTTAGGTTAAAATGCTTTCTGTATGAAGCTATGCAGTATATCATATAGACTCTGTGCTATTGATCTTTGTTGTTAAATACTGTAACATAGATGGTTTCCTTCAGCTCTACAGAAATTCACGAAGATTGTGAAGCAGTGTTGTACCACACCTCCAGCTCTCCATCTACCTCTTCCCTATTAAAAGACAAAAACACGCTGACATTTTATTCATGACTAGACCATTATACTAAACACTTTTTGTACATATAACTTAAATCAGATACCTAATAATGAAAACAATACATTATTTTCTATCTCTTTATGTCAGTTTCTAGTGGAGAAGATGTCACTCTAAGGAGAAGTCTGAACTTAGATTACGAGAGCATCTCTGCTAAGCCAGGATGGTATGTCTAAAGCATTTGATGAGGAGTATAACAGGGCTTGCTCATATCAAAAGTGCAATTCAGAAATAAAATGCTTTCTTTTTCTACGTATCTTTAGGACTGTTTGGATTGCAGAAATAAAATAGATAAAGGTTTAAGAAGGGAGACATCGTGATGGTTTGGCAACAAAAACCATAGAAAGACCAACAACTTTAATATAACAAAATATTCCATCAATTAGTATACACTTTTTGCAGATGAATACAAATTATTCGTGAATGAATTGAAAAGAAGCAAGCTGCGTGTGTGTGACTATTACAGTTCTAGACTCTTACTTTGATAACAACTATTTTTCACCATGGTGAGATTAGGAATCTACTGTGATGCTTGAATATCTTAATTGGTATAAAAGGGATTGCCAAGCTTTTCAAAATTTCTTTGATAAATGCTTTTCTTTTCTTTTCTAGAAAAAATGATTATTCGATCCTCTTCTTGGCTTCGTGTGCCATGTAAGATGCAAAATAAGTATAGTGAATATGAAGCTTTTTCAGAACCCGGCAAGAAAATAAAATGTCACCTACCCTTTCTAGGGTAAATTAAAACGGACTCAGAACACCTGATCATCAATGTAATCAACAGTGTCAATCTCTGTGGAAACCTTCCCTTTCCCTAAGTTCACATGAGAAACCTAAAATCACCAGGTTCGAAAAACTTGGGGGAGAAATGTCTGTTCTTTATCCATGATGGGAATTCGCTCTACCATTACTATTACCAGGAGATGACTTTCACTTTCTAATGAAACACAACATTTTCCAGAGGCTCAGAGATAGTCTTTCATGGAATCATTCTCCACTCAGATTTTGATTTTTTACATTGAGATATAAGGAATCCCATGAACCCTCAAGCCCACAGCATTAGTGTTCAGCCTTCTCAAGCAGGTCACAGGCATCGCTTGATCCATCTGTAAATTGTGAGCAATCCGGTTACAGTTCTTCAACAGTTTCAGAAACTCATAAACTAAAATTCCCTTTCATCATTAAGTTAGGTTTTTTTTTTTTTTTTAAATTTATTTCATCTTCATGTATTTGCATTTCCTCTGATGTTTGAGTTCTCCTTAAAGATCCTCTAGATCTTACTTAAAGCTAATGGACCTTGACTGCCATATATACCCTGGATAGAACATGTGCTCAAGTACTTCAAAACTTCTGTTTATAGCCTTGAAACTTACAAATCGTCAGAAAACACCTTCAGCAAAGGAAACGAGGGTCCCACACCTCTGAAACTGAGCTGTCTTATCTGTAAGGGTCTGTGTAATAGTGAAGAAAATCATCCTGTGTGGTGAAAACAAGACACAAGTTAAGAGACCTGATAATTACACTGTCTCATAAGTATTGTAAAATCCACAGGATGTATACCAGGAAAAATGAAACATGTTTAATGCAGACAAGATAACTGCTATTGCTCTTTCATTTTTTTCAGTTTTAATGCAATATATTATTATTGATGTAAACCTGAGTTAATTACAAATCAGCTAGATTTGTCTAAGATTGTAGCACCTGATTTCTCTGAATAACATACAAGCTGTCTTATTAAATGTAAATGAATTGTTTGTTCATGATATGAAATTATTACAGAGTATTTTTGTTTTGATGCATATCAATAGAGGTTTTTATAGAGTTGCTATGCACAGGTTGAACAATTACACAGATGTTCTGCAATCAGAGTGGCAAAGACTATGCATTATGGAAATGTCTGTTTTCCTTTTCCTGTTTTTCCACCTCTTTCTCCTTTATTTATTTATACTCCTCATTATCTCTTTAGTCCTCCTTCTAAACTGGTATTACTGACTACCTTCAACAAACTAAATTATCTGATGGAAAAGACAATATAAAGAAGACATGCTAACAAACAATCCATCACTTTAACACAAATATACAAGTGCAACTAAGTGCTAAAGTTAAAGTAGCTATAGCATGCTATGATAAATCCATTGCAGTATCAATTTCAAGCTATTCGTTGTAAAAAAAAAAAAAAAAACAGGCATACACAAACACACAAAACAACTAATTTTTATATTAAGGCAAATGTTTATATAATATCAGATTAATATAATTTGAAATACTAAGAGGAATGTAATGACAACTTCAGTCTTTCTATTTGATCCCTCTACCCTGTCAGTGTACTTTGATGTTGAGAGAATTGTGTTAAGAAATACTTGGGAAACACTGATGTAAGATTTTCTGAAAGATAAGGTTAGAATTCTATGAGAGGCATTCAGTCTTATTAGGGACATGAAAAAGCACAGGATAATTGTGTAACAGGCACAGAGTCAAGAAGCATAGAGAAAATGGGCATAAAGAAATAGAAAACATGGTTTGATATAGATGTGCAAATAAATATGTGCAATTAAATACCGGTACATAAATGAAGGTAAGATAAATAAGAACCATGGCACCTGACAAGTAATGGCCAAAATTCAAGTTGACAATCTATCTAAAAGGAACCATCAAAAGTAAGAAAATAAATATAAATCCTTCCATCTTACCATTGAAGAGATCCTGATCATAACTCCCACTTCAATCAGAGCAGTGAGAGCGTTACTGTAAGAATCAACTCCATGGGCATTTTGGCACCATGATACTAAAAAAGTATTAATGCCAGAGTAGTAGAAGGAAATAATTAAAGCTTTGCTTTCAACATCCTGTTTGCTCTCTGAATTCTCTCATGATAACTTCCTTCTTTGGGATATCATTCTCTATTTATTCAAAAAGTCAAAGTGGAGTGGATAAAACTAGATATATTCTCAGCCTTATGAGGAAACCATTTTACTTTCCTTCATTTTTCTCTTAATATGCTTCCTTTAGTTTTAATTTTCTTTGCTTTTGTCCCTCCTCCCTGACCAAAAAACAAACTTGAAGTATGGGTCATAAAGACAAAGAATCAAGTATACTTTGGGTAAATCTTCAGACAGGTTCACTTAAGTTTTTGTGATGCATATTTTGCCTTATCTAGCTCACTGGGAGACAATATTGGGGTTATACCAAAGCCTCAGCTAGTATTAGTCTGTTCTCACATTGCTGTAAAGAAATGCCTGAGGGTCGGGCGCGGTGGCTCAAGCCTGTAATCCCAGCACTTTGGGAGGCCCAGACGGGTGGATCACGAGGTCAGGAGATCGAGACCATCCTGGCTAACACGGTGAAACCCCGTCTCTACTACAAAATACAAAAAAAACTAGCCAGGCGAGGTGGCAGGTGCCTGTAGTCCCAGCTACTCGGGAGGCTGAGGCAGGAGAATGGCGTGAACCCAGGAGGCGGAGCTTGCAGTGAGCTGAGATCCGGCCACTGCACTCCAGCCCGGGCGACAGAGCGAGACTCCGTCTCAAAAAAAATAAATAAATAAAGAAAAGAAATGCCTGAGATTGGGTAAATTATAAGAAAAGAGGTTTAATTGGCCCATGGTTCTGCAGGCTGTACAGGAAACATAGGGGCTGCTGCTTCTGGGGAAGCCTTGGGAAACTTACAGTCATGATAGAAGGTGAAGGAGAAGCAGTCATGTCTTACATGGCTGGAGCAGTAGCAAGAGAGAGTGAGGGGAGAGGTGTTATACACTTTTAAACAACCAGATCTCAGGATAACTCACTCACTCACTATTGTGAGAACAAAACTGAGGGCATGGTGCTAACTCATTCGTGAGAACTCCACCCCCATCATCCAATCACCTTCCACCAGGCCCCACCTCCAACTTTTGGGATTACAATCGAACCTGAGATTTCGGGGGGGGACACATTTCCAAATCATATGATTCCACCCCTGGGACCTTCCAAATTTTATGTCCTCCTCACATTTCAAAACACAATCATGCTTTCCCAATAGTCTCCCAAAGTCTTAACTCATTTCAGCATTAACTCAAAAGTCCAAAGTCTCATCTGAGACAGCACAAGTCCCTTCCACCTATGAGCCTGTAAAATCAAAAACAAGTTAGTTATTCCCAAGATATACGGGGGGTATAGGCATTGGGTAAATACTCCCATTCTTAAAGGGATAGATAGCCCAAAGGAAAGAGGCTACAGCCCTGTGCAAGTCTAAAACCCAGCAGGGAAGTTATTCAATCTTAAAGCTCCAAAATAATCTCCCTTGACTCTTTGTCTCACATACAGGGCACACTAGTGCAAGGGGTGGACTCTCAAAGCCAAAGGCAGCTCTGCCTTTGTGGCTCTCCAGGTTTCAGCCCCTGCAATTGCTCTCAATGGTTGGGGTTGAGTTCATGCAGCTTTTCCAGGTGCAAGGTGCAAGCTACTGCTGTATCTACCATTCCAGGGTCTGGAATATGGTGGCCTTCTTCTCATAGCTCCACTAGGAAGTGCCCCAGTGAAGACTCTGTGTGGGGGCTCTAACCTCACCTTCTTCCTTTGCTCTGCCCTAGTATAGGTTCTCCATGAGGGCTCCCTCCTTCATCAAACTTCTTCCTGGACAGCCAGGCTTTTCCAAACATTCTCTGAAATCTAGGCAGAGGATCCCAAGCCTCAACTCTTGCACTCTGTGTACCTGCAGGCCTTATCCACATGAAAACTTCCAAGACGTATGACTTACACTCTCTGAAGCAGTAGCATGAGCTATATATGGTTCCCTTTGAGCTACAACTGGATCTGGAGCAGCTGGGATGTGGGGAACAGTGTCCTGAGGTGTGCAGAGCAGCAGGCCCTAGGCATGGCCCATGAAACCATACTTTCCACCTAGGCCTTTAGGCCTGTGATGGGAGAGGGTGCAAGGAACTTCTCTAAAATGCCATCTGGGCCTTTTTCCCATTGTCTTTGCTATCAGTGCTTACCTTCCTTTTAGTTATGCAAATTTCTGCAGCTTGCTTGAATTCCTTCCAAGAAAATAGGCTTTTCTTTACTATCATATAGCCAGGCTGCAATTTTTTTAAATGTAAGTTCCCGTTTAAGGTCATTTCTTTGTTCACACACATGAGCATTTGCTGTTAGAAGCAGTGGGGCTGAATCTTGAATGTTTCGCTGCTGAGAAATTTTCTCTACCACGTACCTAAATCATCATTCTCAAGTTCGATGTTCCACAGACCTGATGGGCAGAGGCACAATCTAACCCAGCTCTATGCTAAAGCATAGCAAGTGTGACCAAATCAGCCATTTCTGTAACCACTTCCATTTTTCTTTCATCACTTTCGTTTTTCTGTCCATAAATAATCTTCTACTATGCAACTTCAGGGTAGCCTCTCTGAACCTCTTCTGGTTCAGAGGCTGCCTGATTTACCAAATGTTCTTTGCTCAGCTAAACTCAGTTAAATTAGATTTGTCTAAGGCTTTTCTTTTAACAAGAATTACAGCTAGTATAGTAAAAAACAAAACCAGCATTGGTGTTTCTTTCGTATTGTTTAAGAGAAAAAGGAACACAATCAGGTGTTTTAACCCCTAGTACAGAGAATTCAGGTCACCAGATTAAATGCCCCTTACTGGAAACATTATCTCATATTTCTAGAGGTTTCTGTCATTTATTTTATTTTGTTTATCCCCAGTGGCTTTTCCAGTTTCAAACGAAGAACCAAATACATAGCGAGGGAGAAGATTTTGAAGGTGCTATGCTTTATATTTATAAGAAATGTATTGCAGAATCAACATCTCGCACTTTCAAATCAACTGTGTTAGAATTAAGGATTTCAAGGCCCTACATGAGCTTTACCTAGATGGCTTGCACAGTTTGCTTTCAGTTCTTTAGTACTTACTGTAGCAAATTATTTAAAGTTCTACCAAATCAATTGCATTTTTATTCTAAATAGGGCTGCATATCAAATGTAAAGAACTGTTTTCTCATCTCTGACTTGTGTAGTCTCTCTCGCTAATGATTTCACTATAAATAACCATCTGACTGGGTTTTTAACACAAGCTATTTGAAAGTCTTTCCATATGTCCTGTGAACTATGACTATGCTCCTTAATCTTTTTAAGGACTATTTACTTCCTGGGGTTGTCTATGCTTTAAATATGGGAAGCTCATTCTTTAATCCTCTTGACCATTTGCTGTCCAAATCTGATGGTCTCCTATAGAACTCCCGTCTCTATCAAAACCACAATGACGCTTTTTAAAATACCGTAATTGTGCTTTCGGTACTCTAGTCTCTGTTCCTCCTCACCAGGTGTTTCAGTTCTGATGCAACTAACTCTATGCCAGCTATTTTTCTGTGTATTTCCCCTTCCTTCTCCTATATTACTGTAAGAAATCTTGGTCTATTTCAGGGATTCCTAAACTGATGCACATTGGAATCACCTGGAATGAACTTGTGAAACAAACTTGCCTGGGACTCATCCAAGACATATTTAATCTGAGATGAGGCAAGATTAAGCAATGGTAAATTCAAAAGTTTTCCCATGTAGGAGGGGTGGAGGTGGGGGTGATGAGGTTTTGGAATGCACAGATATGATGGAGAATCACCTCTTGATTACTGCTTCCACTCTCATCTGCTTACTTTTATATTTATCACCTGAGGTCCAAGGAAATCTTAGGAAAAAAATTAAAATGTCTGATCTTTGTAAAATCTATAACAGCATGAGACATTAAAAGTGTGATTCATGATAGAATTAAGGATTTCAGTGATATTTAAATTGAAATAGAGTAATTGTGAAATATATGTCTAATATGTAGATTCAGCTTTGTTTTATGTTACATGAATAAGTTACAGAGCACAAAATGGATATTATACAAAGGTGTCTAATTAAAAAGAGCCGCATGCAAATTTTAAAAATCTTTAAGGAACTATAAAAATTATAATAAATTATTTTGTATATCTACCAACTAGAGCAAGGTCAGGGCTTTGGGATTAGATGCTACAAAGTTGTTGTGAACCAATTAAAGGCCAGGAAAATTCTTCTCTTTTTATTCTCCTTAGCCAAAAAGGAATCTTGAATCTGCTTTGTCAAAGAAAGCATTTCCTGGATGATCCTTCTATTCAGTGTCTTTCTGGGAAGGTCTTTGCCTGCATCTGCATTTTATTAAAAGTGATTGATTGAGCAAAGATGGAAAAGAGGCACATTTTAAGGATGTTTCATATTAGGTGGAGATAAAGTTCTATGTTTCCTTAAAATTGGGAAACTAGGCTTGGAAATAGAAATCAGATTCAAATATCAAAAGACTAAGCATTACTTTTTAAGAATAATCCTGTTCTCTAATAGGAGGCAAAAAATAACAGAAAATCACTACGTACAAATTTTGGTATACAAATTATATAAAGCTTATTACTAATAAAAAGGAAAGAGTATAGACATACAGGCAATTTCACGAATTGCTTCATATTTGTGGAATCTGAAACTGACTAATAACATGGGCTGTGCCAATGACAGCACCTTTTAATCACTCCCAGAAATTTTAGCTTAATAAATCTGGGATGGAGAGTGGATATGGCTTACAAAATAAAAATAAAAACCCTTTCTGTGATTCTAATGTAAAACAAGAGTTGAGAACCTCAGGGCTCAAAGAATATAATGTAAGAAATAATATTGAATATTTGTGTTTTAAGCTTACAGGGAAAAATACCTGGTTTTATCTTACATGTGTCTTATAATTTCAGTACTGTTTTCTGGTACCTATTTGGAGACTATTTTTACAATGTATCTCTCATGATTCTCAAAATAATCACACATTGAAATAACAATTATCTAGGCCATCACCATGCCACCTTATTCTTAAAATAACCTAATTAGGATGTGTTATAATGACTATTATTCAATTAGGTAACTTTCCCAAGGTCACTCAATTACCATGAGAACAGAGTCTGGTGGTTCTTAGAGTCAGCATGTAAAAACTTTAAAACAATATTTATACTAAGAAACTATCTTTACATCAGAAGTCAACCACTAAAAGCAATATTGGGTATTTGCATTTCATTGTCTTTATAAGCACTTTAAATTCAATGTATTCATATCAGAATTAATGTAATATTTTTATAACCCTACTTTTCCTACTGACTTTATTCCATAGAAATTGGTTAATGACATGTACACACATTAACACCTCAACTAAAAATCACAGAATCATCTTCAGCTTAGTATTCTTCAACACCTCTTTCCCAATATCAAATAATATGTCAGAACCTTCCAAGTGTGGTTAATAAATATGCTTTGATCATCGCTGACTCTCAACCATCACTGAATTTGCCTTTGTTCCAGCCTTTAAACTCCAAGACCATGTTGTTGTTGTTGCTTTTAACTACATGACAATTCATTTTATTTCTTTGTTAAGCCTCTTAGGGTTGTGAGAACTAAATAATTAAAATACATAAAGGGCTAAGAATGAGTCCATAGTGCTAAATAAATATAAGCTATTATTTCACTAAAGGGATTTCATATAAATATAAGAAGTTGAAGGATACGTGAGGAAGTTAGAAAAGTTTTTCCTTATTGCCTGGGGAGAGTACACTCTACTAGGAAGCCGAATCTTTTGTGGTTTGTTTCCTCTAGTTCTGGCTACAGTTACTGAAGGTCTTATTCTGTGAAGTGCTGTGCTCGTGGAAATGTTCCCCGTCACCTCTGGCTTCTTACCATAGTTAAGTATTTAAGCCTCATCTCCCCCTGTTGGGAATGGGCCCCCAAAAATATGGCCATAAACTGGCCCCAAACCTGGCCATAAACAAAATCTCTGCAGCACTGTGACATGTTCATGATGGCCATAACACCCACACTGGAAGGTTGTGGGTTTACTAGAATGAGGCAAGTAACACTTGGTCCACCTAGGACGGAAAACCACTTAAAGGTGTTCTTAACAAGCCATCATCCTATTCCCACACTCCTCCACTCCCACCCTTGGCCGAAGCATAGATTGTAACCCCTCCGCTCCCCTCTGAGATTGGCCTTTGGTGAGGAATTCAGGGCTTTCCCCATATCTTCTCTCCCCCACCTTTATCGAGGGGTGCTGCTTTTTCTCCCTCCTCCTCAAGTTCCTTTTTGCACCGTCACCACTCAACACCTTCCATGACACTTCCTTGCTTTGGCCAGAAGCCATCAGGTAAGGTTGGAAAGAGTCGCTGACCTCCCTTGTTTAGTTTTGGAACCGTACTCACTCACTGTCCACCAGCCTGGGAAATGAATAATGGGGCCTCAGCCCTGCCACCCTCTGCTGTCATCAGCTGATGCATTGTTTTTAGCTCAGGTTTTGATAAGGTGAAAAGAATAGTCACCAGGGTTACTCAGACCTGCCAGCTCTTGGAGTCCTTGGTGGTTGAACTTGGAGAAAGACCACATGAAGACACTTGTAAGCACACATGATCCCTCTGAATTGTTTTACTTTCCTATAATTGTTTTGCTTTTAAAAATTGAAGAAGTTTTAAACAGGGCTTTCATTTGGTCATCCTTGCAATCCATTGGGGTCTAGTTTGGAATCTGACAACTGGAACAAAAAGAACCTTGAATCCGGTGCATGCCTTGGTTTTGGTGCTGCTGCTGCTTCCCAAGATCCTCAGCAGGGATTAAGAAGGAACCCGGTGTGCACAGCAGATCCCCGAAATTGGTGGGCTTGACCTCCTAGCAAATTGCTGCATCTTTCCACTTGCTGTTCAGGACCACTAAATGCTGAAATGTGGATGCATACCGAAATAAAAGCAATTCATTGTGTACTAAAGGTTTTTTTTTTTTTTAATTTAGTATTTGTGTAAAACCACCTTTTGAAGCAGCAACTATCAAGTCTGAAAAGCAATTGATGTTTCCATTAATCTTTTTCCGGGGGGAAAACCTTAGTTCTAAGGATTTAACATCCTGTAAGTGAAGTTTAACATAACAGTATTCCATAAACAGCCTTTTTATTGTCAGACCATTGCCTGATTTTAATATAATAAAAAAAAAAGTGTGCGTTAATATTTAAAAAAAAAAAAAAAAAAAAATCACAAACAATAGCATGAGCCATCTGTGCCTTAAGGACATGCTCCTGCCACAGATAACTAGCCCAACCCATCCCTTTATTTCAGCCCATCCCTTGGTTTCCCATAAGGGATACTTGTAGTTAATCTAATATCTATAGAAACAATGCTAATGACTGGCTTGCTGTTAATAAATATGTGGGTAAATCTTTGTTCGAGGCTCTCAGCGCTGAAGGCTGTGAGACCTCTGACTTCCCACTTTACACCTCTATATTTCAGTGTGTGTGCCTTTAATTCTTCTAGTGCCACTGGGTTAGGGTCTCCCCGACCGAGCTGGTCTCAGCATCCCCTCACAATTCTTGGAGCTGTTTCTGCCCTCTTCATTATTTTTTCTCTGTCTGTATACGTCAAAACATAATTTCCCTCTTCTCTTATCTAGAAACTGCCCTTTATATTTGGGGCTAGTGTCTTATATTTGGGAATACATAATCTATTTCAGTGAGCCTTGTTCCTCCCTTATGCTTCAATTCTTACCCCAGATTATTCCCACTCCACTCTACAAAAGAAATGACAAGGCATTTTCATGCTGATTGATTTTTACAGGTGGCTATGGAAGACATAAAGATCATAATATCATCAGCAGCATGATCAAAGTAAGTTAATACGTATTAAGCATTTACTAAATGTCCAGCAATGTCCTTAGTATTTATTGAAAAACATCACACTCAAGCTTCATAAGAATATTAAAATATGGGCAGGCTTGTTGGCTCATTTTATAGTTCAAGAAACTGAAGCTCCACAATGTTAATTTACCTAAACCCACACATATAAGATGATAGAATGGATGGCTAACCAGAGCACAGAACTAGCAAAAATCAGAATCTATTTGAGGTTGAAGGGCATCTCCTGGAGAGCAGTGGTTAGAGATTCAAATGAATGGACCAGATGTTTTATTTTAGCCTTAACTAGATGATAATGCACTTAAGAGCACAGATGTGACTTTTGCCTATAGTGATCAGAGATGAAGTGAGTAGTGGATAGTAGTGAGCAGTAGTGCTGAGTTCAGTGAGTTGTACAGTGAATGCACCATGTCGGTAGGGCTGCAGCAACTCAATTTTATTTCAAAAAGCGACGTCTTCTGTCTTCTAATTTTCCAAAAGAGAGCTAGAAGTTCAGATGCACTTTTAAATCTAAAAATGTTAAAAATAGGAAACTGATTTAAACATTTAAGATCAGTTAGATTAAAACTACAGAGATTCATAGATAGGCCTGACTCACTCACTTGTCAGCACATAACTTCTGGTGTAGACAGAAATAGAAAATGTAGAATGGGCCCATTTTTCATTGATGTGAATTCTTGAAAAATAAATTTTTGAGTTAATTTTCTTTATTGGTAGGATCCTCTTGACTTGTTCGTTGATGTATTTTTGCCTTTGTTTTACTTTGTGTGAGCCTATCGCTAACAGAAAAAGTGAAAAATGAACACATTCAAGAGAGATTGAGAGGACGCTGTCATCAGGATTGAGGTGTTAAAAGAATGGTTGCAGTGAGGATTTAACAGTAGCTGTCATTCATTCATATGTTCATTCGACAGAGCTTTATAGAGCACCTGCTGTATTCCGTGTGATAAAAAAGGATGTTTTGATCTTAATCCCTGTCCTCAAGGAGCTTAAAGTTTAATAACTGAGCTTTCTTAATATGAATGATATTTTCACAATATGGTGCTTATAGGATGTTTTAATTAATTCCCCAGACAAAATAATCTGCATTTAACTCCCCAAAATATGGCTATATCTAATATTTCATCAATACTCTTCTTCATGCTTAGTACAGTATTAGTCACAAATGGGCATTTGATCAATTTTTGTTCAACATTTTGAATATAGATTGTTTTCATGAGCCTTGGCTTTGAAATGTGAGACTTCCCAAAGATATAAAAGGAATTCAGATAGTGCAAAAACCTGGATCTTGAATTTTGTTAGCCTGGAGCTTTGAGTTAGTCTAACTCTGAATAAGGTTACTCCTCTGTAAAGTGGGTAAATTGGTGTCTACCTTGGGGCATAGTTTGCATAAATGTATGTAATTAATGGATTGATAAGTTAATATTATAAAGAAAAGGTAATGTTGTCATCATCATTATCATCATTATAATCTTCATCCT
Organism: Theropithecus gelada; assembly: GCF_003255815.1. NCBI lineage: Eukaryota > Metazoa > Chordata > Mammalia > Primates > Cercopithecidae > Theropithecus > Theropithecus gelada. The sequence continues at coordinate 20,248,072 of NC_037684.1, forward strand.
TGTGTGCTCATCATCTACCATTAACAGGACACAGAGAAAACACACTCAAAATAGGATCAGAAACACATAAAACTGTATTTAAACTTAAAAATATACATTATTCCTAGTGTTTAGTGCCAACATTCAGAAGAGAAGTCTGAATTATGCAAAGCTCTTTAAAAGAGGATCTGTGAACCTATTACTCACAGTACTTGATATTCTAAAAGTAAATGACCCTTACGGTTGGTCTCTGCTAACTTTAAACCTATGTGTATTTAATAGCTCTCATTGTTCCCCAAGGTTTCTGATGGAAGGTACCAATCACAGACAGACTTTGGCTAAAATTGAGCCAGCTTTGTGCTTCAAGGGAGGGTAGCAGTTGATCTTGGGCATATTTATTGGGGTAATCTTGGTATTAACTTGAGTCTATGGTTATGTATTAGGTACTCTATGGCTGCAGTGTGGAAAGTGACACTTCAGATACCATTTCTGACCTTTGGTGAAGAAAACTAATAAAAAACAAATGATTTTTTTTTTTAAAAAAAAGCACTTTTGAATAAGGCTAATAGAGAGGGTGAAACATTGTGTGCTATTGTGAAATCAGAATGAATGAAAATGTGGTACCATTTTGAAAGGCATTTGTCAGGCATTTGGGTTTAGAAATAAAATTGATATGAGAAAGGATGGAGAAATGCAGCAGAACAGCTTTTCAAATAGCTGGCTGCAGTTCCTTATTGCTCTTATCTAAAGTCAGAGGCACCAGGCCAAGTTTTAAAATGACCCTACATTTTTTTTTTCATTTGAGGTGGGCAATTTGTCAAAATTTAATGTATACATGAACCAGGCTCAGCACATGATTTATATGCAAGTATTTTGCATACATTGTATGTTTTTAAACTTTTAAGTTTATGCTTTTAAGAAGTCGGGTTGGTAGTCAGCATGCTCTAATATAGCAGTCACCAACCTTTTTGGCACCAGGGGCTGACCAGTTTTGTGGAAGACCATTTTTTCCACAGTCTGGGGGAGGGTGGGATGGTTTTGAAATGATTCAAGTGCATTACAATTATTGTACACTTCATTTCTATTATTGTTATATTGTAATATATAATGAAATAATTATGCAACTCACCATGGTGTAGAATCAGTGAAACCCTGGGTTTGTTTTCCTCAATTAGATGGTCCTATCTGGGGTGATGGGAGACAGCGACAGCTGAAGAATGTGCTTATGACTAGTCTACTCCATAACGTCATTTTGGTTGCTGTCACTGCAGAAAACCCTAATTTACAAAGATAGGTTGTTGGAAATGGAAGCTCAGTGCTTTTCTGGCAATCTCAGAATATTGTACCTTTTCTTTAGTCCAGAATGCATGGATATTTGAAGTTGTCGCAGACATATTTTTAAAGACACCATCATTTGTGATCTCGTGCAGGTGATCCTCTTCTAGCATGGACACAGTTGACTCACCTGCCTTATTCACAAATAGGTCCTGGATCCATTCCTTCCCAATTTGGGGATCTTTTCTGGTTGGGAAGTAATTTGAAAGCTGAGACGGGCGATCATGCACCAGCTGGAAGAAAGAAGGCCCTGGCTCAGTCTCTTTCAAAATCTCTGCTAATGTTTGAAATATGTCAGAAATCCTAGTGTTCACTCGTCACCCCTCATAATTTCAGTTTGGCTTTGAATGAAGCCACTTTATCTGCCAACTTGAAAACAGCTGTCATTCTTCCCTGAAGTGATAGATTGAGTTTGTTAAGCAGGTTGAATATGTCATACAGGTAAGGAAGTTTTGCGATCCATTTTGTGTCACTGGAATGTGAGGCCAGTGGTGACTGTTTTTCTGAAAGAAATCTCTGAGATGGTTCCTGTAACTCAAAAACTCTGACCAGAGATCCACCTTCAGAAAACCATCTCACTTCTGTGCATAAGAGAGGATATGTTCTGTGTCCGTCTCTTCACAGAGCTGCGTGAATGGACATAAGTTAAGGGCATGAACTTTAATGTGTCTGATAATTTTAGTTACATCCTGCAAAATGTTATGATGTTCCAATGACATTTTTCGGCTAACCAGCATTTCTCTGTGGATGACACAGTGAGTAGACTCCCATCCAGAAGTGACCTTTTGACCTGCGCAGTGAAGCCAAAAAGCCATCCAGTCATGGCAGCTGCTCCATCCGTGCGTATACCAACAAAAAGTGACCAATTCAGTTTTCCTTACAAGTAATAATGCAAAGACTTGAATAGTTCTGCAGCTGTGGTGTTGGTTGGCAACAAAAGCAGACTTAACATATACTCATGCACATTCTCCTGAAAAGCATACTGCACAAAAGCAAGCATTGTTGTCTTGTTGTAAAGATTGGTAGACTCATTGACCTGGATTGTGTACCACGGTGACTCAATAATCCTCTCTAACAATTATGGCTCAATATCTTCTGCCATTTCATCAATTAGTTTAGTTATGGTGCTAGCCAAAAGACGTACCATCTTTTGAACTGCAGCCTCTCCTAAAAGTTCATGACATATATCCTTAGCAGCAGGCAGGATTAACTCTTCACCAGTAGTAGTGGGCGACTTAGCTTTAGCAATGCAGTTAGCCACTAAGAATGATGCTCTCAGTGCAGACGTATTTGATGCAGTGGTGACCTTCAATAATTGCTTTTGTTCTTTGTGTTCACATTTGTTTTCTTTTGAAAAACTCCAAAGGTTTGTTTTTTAATGCAGGATACTTGGTCTCCACGTGGCAAAGCTGTTTTGAAGGTTTCATGGCTTTGGTGGATAGCCTGTTGCCACATATTATACAAGACGGACTTGGAGAATGTGAATCCCTTAATGCAATGAACCCATAATTTAAACAGAACTTTCGGTATTTTCTTTTAAATGCAGCTTTAATTTTGTTGGCTGTCTCGGAGTTTTCTGCTATCTCATCACTGTGTCTTTCCCCCTTTTCAAAGAAGCTATCCAAGGACGTTTGTTTTTTTCTCATTTTGGCTAGGGTTAGCTTGTGAGCTACACCAAAACTGTGACAGAGACAAATGCACAGCATGGGAAAGAGGCACAAGTTGCAGTGGTAAATAAAATAATGGGCGAGCCATGCATGGACTAAAATATGTGTCAGATTCTGACTTAAACCCTGCTACCAGATGCAGCTGTACAATTGAAGTACATCAACTCACTTGCCACCATAAAGCCTACGACCAGATGCAGCTTGTCACTTGCCACTCATTGATAGGGTTTTGATATGAGTCTGCAAGTAATTGATTTATTATGGCCTGCGTGCAGTCAAACCTCTCTGCTAATGTTAATCTATAATTACAGCTGCTCCCCATCTCACCGCCTCAGCTCCTCCTCAGATCATCAGGCATTAGATTCTCATAAGGAGTGCATAACTTAGATTCTTCGCATGTGCCATTCACAGTAGGATTCTCACTCCTATGAAAATCTAATGCCATCACTGATTTGCCAAGAGGCAGAGCTCAGGCCATAATGCAAGTAATGGGCAGCAGTTATAAATATGCATGAAGCTTTGCTCACTTTTTCTGCACTCATTTGCTGCTGTGCAGCCTGATCTCTAACAGGCCACAGACCTGTACCGGTCCATAGCCTAAGAGTTGGGAAACCCTATCTAATAAATTTTAAAAATGTATTTTTGGCCAGGCACAGTGGTTCACCCTGTAATCCCAGCATGTTGGGAGGCCGAGGTGGGCAGATCACAAGATCAGGAGTTCAAGACCAGCCTGGTCAACATGGTGAAACCCTGTCTCTACTCAAAATACAAAAATTAGCCAGGTGTGGTGGCATGTGCCTGTAGCCCCAGCTACTCAGGAGGCCAAGGCAGGAGAATCACTTGAACTCAGGAGACGGAGGTTGCAGTGAGCCAAGATCACGCCATTGCACCCCAGATTGGGTGACAGAGAAAGACTCCATCTCAAAAAAAAAAAAAAAAAAATTATTGTTAAAGAGTGTTAAATATATAGTGGTTTATAAGAAGAAAGAGTAAATAAAGATATGTTTCATGTTGGCTGATAGTTTTTTTAAATCCACTGATATATAGAAAATGTAAAAATTAGTAACAGAAATGTGTATTAGGAGAATTGTCTGTTTATACCTGCGCTAGTTGGACGGGTTTCCAAACTTAGGTAGACCTCACCTGTTTTTATTTTAAATACTTAACATTACCATTTAAGAATTTTATCAGTCAAATAGCTGCATGCAAGTTCATGTTGAATTCAGTAATTGTGCGTGTACTAAGTAAAATGTATAAGAAACAAAATAGCTTTCATAATTTTTAAACCTTTTTTTTATTAGAGAGAAGGTGTCTTAGTAGTTATTTACTTTTCAAGATGTACTACTGTAAGTCACAGTGATGAAAAGAAACAAGGCTCTATAAAAAGCATTAAGGGGGGATCAATTCTCTGCCAGAACATCTTGGATGCTGGATAGTTCACTATGTCAATAAAAATATAACTACATCTCAAAGGATTTTCTTTTGTTATCATGGTCCACAAATCTATGTGAAAGGCTTACACAGCGACCAGAAAACATGCCTGCTGTGTTTCTGTATTACCAATCTGTGAGCTCTATAAATGCTTTTTACTTTAATTACTGTAGAACAATAGGCAGTGTTGGGCTTAAGTTTAACTTCTACAAGTGTGATTTTCATTGTTATTTTGACCTTGAAATGTCCATTATGCCATGTGGACGTAGATTTGAGAGAATAAGGACTTTACAGCTCTAGGGTGCCTAATCTTTAAACCTTCTCTCTTCATCCTTTTTATTGCTGTTGTAAATTCACATTCCATGGCTATAACTGATTTCACAGCATTTGAAAAGAGAAAAGTGCTCATATGAGATGCCAGTTTGATTCTCCCCCAATCTGGGCTGGGGATAATAAGACTTGTTTAAATACACGTTGAGAGACCCTAAGAGGTATAAGCAACAGTAATGGAAAAAGCTGTTTTGAGTTTATACCAATAGCTAAATTTTGTTTTGTCAGACTTTTAAGAGAGACTCTGCCATTGAATACGCTGACACAGACTCACAGAAAAAGAAAGGGAGCACCATGAGAGGGTTAGATATGTAGTCAAGAGACTACATGAGAAACTTTGTGTGTACAGCATATCTTGAATAAATTACCATATCCCAGAATCTCATTTTATTTCCCAGATGTAAAATGAGGAATGACTATTCTGACTACCCAGTTCATCTTAGGTTTGTAGAAAGCATTAACTTTTTAAAAAAATTCAAAATAGATTTATTATTGCTGATCTTCAAATACTACCTGTGTTTCTGTTGTCAGAATTATGCCTCAGGGAAATACCTTCACAAATTTTGTGGGATGATAAAAATTCCCTCTTGTTGATTAAAATATAATTATGATAGTTCTAGTATATATTAATCCCAGAAAAAATTGATAATTGAACTCAATATTCTCTCTGCCTCTCTCTTTCCCTCTCTTTCACTCTCTTCTTACCTTTCTCTCTTTCTTACTTTGTTAATAAAATTTTGCTAAGTTCTTGACTCACCAGATTTTTAACAGGATGTTAGAAGAACGTGAAATTAGAAAATTTGTGTATTGACCATTTATGACACACCAGGATAACATCTAAACATTTGCAAGAAAAATCTCTTTTAATTTTGAATGGAACTTTTATGCAAGGTATTATTATTAGTTCAATTTTCCTGGTGAGAAAGCTGAGGTTTAAAGAGGTTGTGTAATTCGCGCAAAGTTATACAGCTTATATATACAGCAGATTTTTAAAATATATAATTGGGCTAAGAGATGCATAGTATGAGAAAACCCCTAAATTTTACTTTAGTCTATAGCGTTTTTAAGTTTATATTCATTTGAGGTAAGGTACTTGAGTAAGAGGGCAAAACAGAACAAGTCAATGCATAATGCATCATTACTTAAAAAATTAAGGGATATAATCTATATTAGATTGAAATTTCAGTTGTTGAAGACTGCAATAAACAAGAATATGCATAAGTTAAACAGTACAGAAATTGATAGGCAACATTTCTCAAATGCAAAGATTTGAAACTTGATTTATTAATACAAACATAAACATATTGTACAAATAGTATTATTGAAGTAAAAATGTATTTAGTTTCCTTAATTATTTTTATAAGTTTATACTTCTATCAAACATAGTAATTACACAAACTGAAAAAATTAAAAATTCGAGTATCAGAAAGATATGATTTAAAAAGTAAATGTTAAAAATACAAAAATAGTATGAGTGCTTAAAATGTTAAAATACAAAAATTAATAGGTAAAAAGTTATGTTCCTTTTCCTTCTTATCACATAACTAAAACAAAATGTTAATAATTTAATATTTATTATGCCAAAGCATCAAATATACACATTGAAATATTTTATATATATAATTATTTTTACAAACAGTGAGCTGCAGTAAAACATATCTCTAATTTTAAATGAAAACAATCATAGATATTTTTCCTTTTCAGTGCATATGAACACAGATTATTCTTTTTCATAGTTCATAGTGTTTCAGGAAATGGTTGTGTTAAAATCAATTTAACTATTCTTGCATTGATAGCTATTTAGGTAGTTTGTAATGCTATAATGGACATCCTTGAACATGTTTTACTCTGTAATCTTTGCCAAATAAATGGATTTGCGCATTCAAAAATAAATAAATAAATAACAGGTACACAACATAGACCTTGAAAATCTTTGTCTGATTTATATCTATCAGTATTGTTGGAGAATATCATGTTCCCCACATATTTTATTAATGCTAAGTGTAAATCATTTTGTATTTTGCAGTCCTATGCGCTACAAATGCTATCCCATTGTTTTAGTTTGAACTTTTGTATTCACCGTGGACTTTATGAACTTACATTCCTTCTTCAGAGTCATTTGTATTCTTTTCTCAAGAACTTCCTTTCTGTAACTTTAATCTACTTTTCTCTTTGTTTATTTGCATTTTTCTTATTTATATGGGATATTTTAATATGGGAAATATTTACCTTTGTTTGTTTTTATAATTTTATCCTATTGGACCTTTAGTCTTGTGTTACTTACTTTAATTTGTGTGTACAAATTATATTGAATTTATATATATATATTTTTTCTGTTCACACTTGATAATTTTTAAATGATTTTTTTCTTGTCATAAAAACTAAACCTTCCGTATTTCTAGATAATGAAGACCAACTTTTCTATTTATCTTCCATACTTTTATAATTTTATATATTTATATTTTGATGTTGAATACATTTGTATTTTTGTATATTAAACCTCTCTAAATAAATACCCAGCTGACCGTGCTCCATTTATTGAAGGCTCTATTTATTAAAATATTGAAATAATTATTTTACTATATACTTTTCATATATGTGTGTCTATACGCACATACACACATATGTATGGTAAGTTTATTTGACCGATATAGGTATACATGTACCTTTTTCTTATTTATTTTTATTTAGTTTTGAGACAGAGCCTTTCTCTGTCACCCAAGCTGGAGTACAGTGGCACAATCTTGGCTCACTACAACCTTTGCCTTTGGGGTTAAAGCAATTCTCCTGTCTCAGCCTCCCCAGTAGCCTGGATTACAGGCACCTGCTACCAAACCAAGCTAATTTTTGTGTTTTTAGTAGAGATGAGTTTTCCCCATGTTGACCAGGCTGGTCTCAAACTCCTGATCTCAAGCGATGTGCCTGCCTTGGCATTCCAAAGTGCTGGAATTACAAGCATGAGCCACCATGCCCAGCCTTTTCCTGTATTAAAAAAATATATTTTTTACACCATTGTATCTACTACAAATCTCACTACAAAATTTTACTTTTCTTTTCCCAAAATAGTTCAGCAAACTTACACCATTACTATTCTAAATGACATCGGCTTAACAAATATAAATTCTTGTTTAAAATGTTGTCTTTTTCTGTTTTGTTTTGTTTTGTTTTGCTACAGGATAATTTAATTCATAAATAAATTTGGGGGAATACTGACTCTTTCCATTCAATAATATGAAAAAGAGTTTCCCTATTTCTGTTCATGTTTAGTCAAAATTATTTTTCTTAATTTTTATACTGCTGTACAATATAGGCTTCTTTTGTTTAGTTTAGTATTTGCACTGGAAAAGAATTACTTTGAAATACTTATCTTGTAACTGGACATTTTTCAAATTGTTTTATTATTTGTAAAAAATGTTTGTTCTCCTGGGATACCATTATATACTTTTATGCTATTTTAATAATACATAATATTTCCTTTTTCAATATTTATAATTTTTATTACTTAATTCTTATTATATTGAATAGATTCTTCAAACATTGGTGAATATTGCTAAACAATATTATGTTTCTTGGTTAAATAAAATTTTATTTTATTTTTGTTTTATATTTCTTTAATTTCTAGCAAATTCAGTAGTAATTTCTGAATTATGATCTTATATTTTTCTTTTAAATGTATTAACACACTAAATCAAAGTAATAGATTATCAAATTTCAAACTATCTTCCATTTCTAAATAAATTCTAGCTTAATACTGGCATTTTGTTGTGTGTGTGTGTGTGTGTGTGTGTATCTCTCTCTGCATTTTTTGCCTATGTTATTATTCAAATATTACAATGTGTAATTAAACTCCATTACCTTCATAAATTTTCCAGGTCATAATTTTCTTACTTTAAAATGAGCATTGTACTGCCATTGCAGAATACATTTTAAATGTTCTACCTTTATTGATGCTATGAAATATTTTAGTACAACAGAAAATATTAGTCCTTGAATATTTTATATCCCATTCTTCTTAAGTGAATTTCTAGTCACTTTTCTCTCTACTTTATTTATTTATTTGTTTGTTTATATTATTCTTTAAGTTTTAGGGTACATGTACACAACGTGCAGGTTTGTTACACAGGTATACATGTGCTATGTTGGTTTGCTGTACCCATTAACTCGTCATTTACATTAGGTGTTTCTCTTAATGCTATCCCTCCCCCTGCTCCCCACCCCATGATAGGCCCCAGTGTGTGATGTCCCCCGCCTTATTTCCAAGTATTCTCATTGTACAATTCCCACCTATGAGTGAGAACACGCGGTGTTTGATTTTCTGTCCTTGTGATAGTTTGCTCAGAATGATGGTTTCCAGCTTCATCCATGTCCCTGCAAAGAACATGAACTTATCCTTTTTTATGGCTGCATAGTATTCTATGGTGTATATGTGCCAAATTTTCTTAATCCAGTCTGTCATTGATGGATGTTTGGGTTGGTTTCAAGTCACTGCTATTGTGAACAGTGCCACAATAAACATACATGTGCATGTGTCTTTATAGTAGAATGGTTTATAATCCTTTGGGTACATATGCAGTAATGGAATTGCTGGGTCAAATGCTATTTCTAGTTCTAGATCCTTGAGGAATTGCCACATTGTCTTCCACAATGATTGAACTCGTTTACACTCCCAACAGCAGCGTAAAAGCATTCCTATTTCTCCACATCCTCTCCAGCATCTGTTGCTTCATGACATTTTAATGATCACCATTCTAACTGGTATGAGATGGTATCTCATTGTGGTTTTTCTTTGCATTTATCTGATGACCAGTGATGATGAGCATTTTTTCATGTGTCTGTTGGCTGCATAAATGCCTTCTTTTGAGAAGTGTCTGTTCAGATCCTTTGCCCACTTTTTGATGTGTTGTTTTATTCTTGTAAATTTGTTTAAATTCTTTGTAGATTCTGGATATTAGCCCTTTGTCAGATAGGTAGATTGCAAACATTTTCTCCCATTCTTTAGGTTGCCTGTTCACTCTGATGGTAGTTTCCTTTGACATGCAGAAGCTCTTTAGTTTAACTAGATACCATTTGTCTATTTTGGTTTTTGTTGCTATTGAATCCTCCAGAACTCATTTTATGAGGCCAGCACCATCCTAATACCAAAGCCTGACAGAGACACAACAAAATAAGAGAATTTTACATGAATATCCGTGATGAACATCGATGCGAAAATCCTCAATAAAATACTGGCAAACTGAATCCAGCAGCACATCAAAAAGCTCATCCACCATGATCAAGTCAGCTTCATCCCTGGGATGCAAGGTTGGTTCAACATATGCAAATCAGTAAGCATAATCCATCACATAAACAGAACTAACAATGAAACCACATGATTATCTCCATAGATGAAGAAAAGACCTTTGACAAAATTCAACAGCACTTCATGTGAAAATCTCTCAATACACTAGGTATTGATGGAACATATCTCAAAATAATAAGAGCTATTTATGGCAAACCCACAGCCAGTATCATACTGAATGGGCAAAAACTGGAAGCATTCCCTTTGAAAACCAGTACAAGACAGGGATGCCCTCTGTCACCACTCCTATTCAACATAGTGTTGGAAGTTCTGGCCAGGGCAATCAGGCAACAGAAAGAAATAACAGGTATTCAATTAGGAAAAGAGGAAGTCAAATTGTCCCTGTTTGCAGATGACATGATTGTATATTTAGAAAGTCTCGTCGTCTCAGCCCAAAATCTCCTTAAGCTGATAAGCAACATCAGCAAAGTCTCAGGATACAAAATCAATGTGCAAAAATCACAAGCATTCCTGTACACTAATAACAGACAGTGAGCCAAATCATGAGTGAACTCCCATTCACAATTGCTACACAGAGAATAAAACACCTAGGAATCCAACTTACAAGGGATGTGAAGGACCTCTTCAAGGAGAACTACAAACCACTGCTCAATGAAATAAAAGAGGACACAAACAAATGGAAGAACATTTCATGCTCATGGATAGGAAGAATCAATATCGTGAAAATGGCCATACTGCCCAAGGTAATTTATAGATTCAATGTCATCCCCATCAAGCTACCAATGACTTTCTTCACAGAATTGGAAAAAACTACTTTAAGGTTCATATGGAACCAAAAAAGGGCCCACATTGCCAAGACAATCCTAAGCAAAAAGAACAAAGCTGGAGGCATCATGCTACCTGACTTCAAACTATACTACAAGACTACAGTAAAACAAAACAAAACAAAACAAAACAAAAACAGCATGGTACTGGTACTAAAACAGAGGCAGAGACCAATGGAACAGAACAGAGGCCTCAAAAATAACACCACACATCTACAACCATCTGATCTTTGACAAACCTGACAAAAGCAAGAAATAGGGAAAGGATTCCCTATTTAATAAATGGTGCTGGGAAAACTGGCTAGCCATACGTAGAAAGCTGAAACTGAATCCCTTCCTTACACCTTATGCAAACATTAATTCAAGATGGATTAAAGACTTAAATGTTAAACCTAAAACAATAAAAACCCTAGAAAAAAACCTAGTCAATACCATCCAGGACATTGGCATGGGTAAGAATTTCTCTCTACTTTTTAAAGTTCCTTTATGGTTTCTTGGGCTGATTTCTGGGGTCTGTTCTACTCTTCTCATCTATTTTTTAAAAGATGATTTTACCTCGACCGTATTGCTTAAATTTTTATAACCCTATTCATAAGATATATCAACATGCTTTGTTTTAAATTATGGAAAATCCAATTCAAAATGGTTTAAAGAATAAGAGGTTTATTGTTTTGATGAAATGATTAGGGACTGGCCCAATTTCTCACCTTAATGCTACCCTGTTGTTTGCGTTAACTTCATTAGAGACTCCCTTCCCTTTCAGCAGCCTCAGAGCTCTGTACTCCCAGGCCTTATGTCACAAAACTAAATACCAGAATATACGAATACCAATACTACAACAGAATACTGGTTGACTTGGGGTCAGTTTAATCAGTCAAATAATATGGATGCTTCATTTTTGGATATAGGAAGTGATGAAATGGCAAAAAAATTAAATGATCCAAAGAAGTGACCAAAATATAGTATTATCTTTAAAGTATATTTTGATAGCTGGAAGAGCATGAGGGCTCCCTTTGCTATTATATAACATTTTAATTTAAAAAGTCTTTATACTTTCTTGTCAATTTTGTTTCAACTTGTTATGAAAAATTCTTTTAAAAGGGTTGGAAAATTGACATAGTAATTATAGCAATTAAGTGATAAGACCTAGACATCACAATTATAGCTCTGCTGAAATATCTCAGTTCTAGATTCCTACACATAACTACATTAACCATCTCTCACAAGAAACATTTGGGAATTAAATAGGTGTTTCTGAAGCGTATGATTAACTAGTTTTGAATATTGCACCCTTTGTAGTATTTAATAAAGAAAGCAAAAATTATAAGTAATTGAGAATTGCTGATTTAGTAGTTTTTTTAATAACAAAGATCCTGTGAGGTTTTTGATGCTTGTTTCATTCTGAAGCCTTAGAAAATTATAACTAGTAGTAAGAATGATAACAGAATTTCAGACACACTCAAAATTGTATATGATTTGACTATTTATTGGCTTTCCGAATAATATGCGTGTGTGTGTGTTCTATACAAACTGATGATTTATTGCCTTAACAGGTACTGCAGATATAAAGAAATCTACAGATAATAGTAATGCCCTTAAAGTTTGCCTCATATATGGAAGCTTATCAGTATCTCCTTAGAGCTCAGATCATAATTTTTTTTTTCTTTTATTTAAAAATAGGAAGTATAGGGCCAAGGACGGTGGCAGCTTATTTTTATATTTTCAAAAGTATTTCACTACAGTTTCCTTACACTGATTCCATTTTTAAGGATGTAATTATGTGTTCAAATTCTGTTTGGGAATGTCTTAGTCTGAAATTATAGTCAGTGACCATAAAAGTATCTCTCTGTACCATCACTCGGCCCACCCTTCCACCCAGCAAAAGAATGATCCTCATAAGAAAATGTTACATTCTAAATCTAATAAGAATATTCAGCCAATTTTTCTGCCAAATAAGTCAGAAAAAATACTGATTTATGAATTCATTCGTAAGACATTTATTGTGAGAAGGTGGTAAACAAGGGACTCTTCAACGACAACAACAAAAAACCCTGAGGCATGCTAAGCAAAGAGCTAGCAGTCTATGGTGAAGAGCATGCATGTTGGACACTTTAATAAATGGTGTGCAACAAGTAAAATGTGTGGTGGATCAGATTAGCTATACTTTTGCTCTTGCTAGTACTTTCAAGTGCAAAACATTTATCCTAAGAAGTTTTCAGGGGGTGGTGTTGGATGTTAGGGTTAGACAATGAATCAGATTAGATCAATCAATGTCTTCATTCACTTAGCCTCACAGACTAATTTAAGTCAGACTAATTAGAGCCCCTAGTGGGTCATTTACTCGGGTAGCAGGGAACATGGTTTCTTTCTATTGTGGCTAAGCTGATGATTGAATGTAAGGCTGGATCTGCTAGAAACCATATTTTCCACATATAAAAAATTTTCCTGAAAATAAGATGACTCAATGGAAGCAGAACTGAAAGATGAAGAGAAAAGCAGTAATTCTGGGATCCTGATGCCTTTTTAAATACCGGTTTCTGCCATTTCTGAAGGTCACTCCGTGGGTGTTTATTGCATGTGTTAATACCTCTTTTAGTTTTAATTTGTGTTGAGTTTCTTTTCCTTGCAATCAGAGCCCAACAATTTTATTACTACTTAGAAAAGAGATTTAAAAAAGAAAGAGTACCTCTACAAGAAAGGGTCAAAGGATACTCCATGAACTATATACATTTTAATGTACTTATTTATGCAACAAATATTAATTGAGCGTCTCCTCTGGGCTTGCAATGTTTTGTTAAATATGGAACATGCAAGAGGTAGGATTTGCCTACATCTACTTATAGTTGTGGCAGGAAAAAGTTATAAAGACACATTTTTTAAGTAACATATTCAGACATGAGTCTCAAAGGAAACGAACAAGAAGCTGAGATGGAGTAGAAGCAGGGCAAAACTTTCTAGATAAGGTAATGGAGAACGGCTTCTCAGAAAAGGTGGCATTTACACCCAACCTGAAGGATAAAAAGGGACTGTCCATGTGGAGATTATGGTAAAAAGAGAGTGTACATGAATTCATATGGGGAAGATTTGGAAATGATTATGTCAAACAAGATGCAAGAGATGTTTATTGCAACAGGGTCAAATTTTATGGGATCGTGTTTCTGAAAGAAATTGTTTACTGGAGGCCACAGTTCCTTTTCCAGAATGCTGGGCAATTTGCCTCTGCTTGGAGATTTTATGTTAGTTACATTAGAGTTTTCTCAGCGTTATCTAAACTAATCTGTTGACACACTTCAATAGGTTCTCATTGTTTATGAGATTAAGATTTTTATGGTGGATAAAGGCTGTTTCTGGTGGGGGGTACTTTGATAGTCAGAGTCTTGAGGGATTCTATTTAAGATAGACAAATTCGCAGCTGTAAATTTCAAGTGACTGTAATACTCTCCTACCTAGTTTAGCAGCTTAGAGCCATTCCAGGCAAATTTTGGTAAAATGATTTCATGTAGCCATTTCACACTTTACGTGATTTCTCTGATTCACTAGTATTCTGTCCAATTTGTTGCTGACTGCATTGTTTGTGTTCTGCAACAATGGCTGAAGAAAATTATTGGAGAAAGAGAATGACAAAGCAAATTTGATGCATTTGAAGCACATCCTTGGGCAAACATCTACCAACATTTTGTCTCTTACCTGTTTCTGCAGAGTAAGCAAGTTAACTCCTGCCTTGAAATTGTTTTGTGAGAGGTTTACATCTTGACAGCTACTGATTCATAATGTTAAAATGATCTTCCCATGTTGATTGTAAGATAAATCAGGTACACTCTTTGGTAGCGGTATTGATTCTGCATTAATCATTCAATTCCCTCTACATCATGGCAACTTTTCTAAATTGTATGAGCCTGTTATTTCTTCCAGAAATATGAGATAGAGATTGCTTATGTAGATATGAATGTAACACTAGTAAATCTAAGCTATCTATAAATTACAAATGTAATGCATAACATATTGTCATTTTTGTTGGTTGGTTTTTTGTTTGTTTGTTTGTTTTACTTTACTCTGTTGGTCTAGTCTTTAAAATGCTAGAAAATGTGTTTGTTGCGTTACAATGCATCACACATTACTAAATACCTGCAACTCTCAGTTGATTCTCCAAGTTAATGATGTATATGGAGGTGAAAGATTCTCTTTCAGCTGTTTTGTTTTCAAACACTGTTGTTTCTTTAGAGTTTCCAACATCATCGAGAAGCATAAACCCAGAATTTTATTATAAATTTGACATTTATCAAAGTAAAAAGAGGAAAACTATAGAATACATTTGCATTCAACAAGTAAACTATCTCTTAATATAAAGTGCCATTTTTTTGAAGGACCAACATTTAATATTATATTCCTTTGTGGAAGGGGGAATGCCTTGTTATTTTTACCCTATTTGTTTAATATTATAACTAAAGCAATATAGGCTAATTTGGCACAATATTTGAAAATAAACAAAGTGTAAGAAATAACTTCTTATTAGGGTGTGCAACATGACTAAGGAATGTTTCTTTTTCTGTAAAAACTAAAACAAGCAAAATATACTACAAAAACCATTGTTTTTCTGAGATTATCAGAAAGTTCTAGATGCAAATAAACTATGATCTAAACTCTAGAAAGTTGAGTCTTTTTTCAAGTGAGAATCTAGCTATATCTTTGATAGGATGATCAGAGCATGAATAATTTGCCACTAATGGGAGTAGAAACAAAAAAGTTGAAATGATAAAATACTTTGAAAAGCCTCATCTTGGCTTATATGACTAATTAGAATTCCATGGAATTTCATACATAAAACAATTCTGGACTCATTCACTGATTCTTCCATCAGTCTTCACCAGTTGCATTGGGGTAATATTACACAGGCTGGGATGCAGAACAGGAAAGCTAAGAAATATCTCCAGGTTTTCATGGCCTCCCACAACTACAAAGAAACTGCCTTTCTGAAGATGTGGACAGAGCTGGATTCCTGAGATAATAAATGCAAGGCACACTGAAGTAGGCACACTGAAATTAACCTGGAAAGGTCTAGAGCTAAAACTACTTTTTCCTAGTTTGGAAAGTTTGCAGGAAGCTTTGAGACCAAAGAAAATTTCTCAGAAACTAAAAACCAGCATTTTAAAGACTAGACCAATCAGAGCAAAGTAAAAAAAAAAAAAAAAAAAAATCCATTTGTCTTGGTAGAAGGCAGAAAGAGGTATTCCACAATTTGGAAAGCTTATAGCTCATCTGTAAAGCACAAAGGTGTGTCTAGAATATCACAAGTTCTCAGAGGTGAAGCTTCACAGAACAGAGATACCTGAGCTCGATCTCTAAATATATAAAATGAGTAATGAATTGACAGAAACTAAAGCCACCCTAACGATGTACACTACAAATCCCAAGCCTACATCAGTACAGATCAGATTTAATGAGCTTCCAGTTATAGCAGCCTATTACAAAATGTCATATTCTGTATTCCAAGTGTAAATATAATTTATTTTTTCCTATACTATTACACAAATGATCAACATATAATAAAATGATAAAACTCATAAAAAGGAAAGAAAAAGTGTCTGTGTGAGAAAGAGAGAACAAGGTGAGCACTAAGTCAACAGAGAATACAGTTGATAGAAGTAGATACAGAGATGCCTCAAATATTATAATTATTATAATAATAATAAAACTATAATATTATTTAAAATAATGGTGATAAAAATGCCAAGGAAACTAGTTCAAAACGTGTACCACATGTATAAATATATGAAAAATTTTAGCAGAGGCATGAAAACTTTAGTAATTTATAAAGAAAGTAAGTTTAATTTACTCACAGCTCTGCATTGCTGGGAGGGCCTCAGGAAACTTACAATCATGATGGAAGGCAAAGGGAAAGAAGATACCTTCCTCACAGGGCAGTAGGATGGACTGAGTGCAAGCAGGGAAAATGCCAAACACTTATAAAACCATCAGAGCTCATGAAAACTCAGCCACTTTCATGAGAATAGCATGGGGAAAACTGCCCCCACGATTCAATTATCTCCCATGGGGTCCCTCCCATGAAGATACATGGGGGTGATGGGGATTACAATTCAAGATGAGATTTGGGTGGGGACACAGCCAAACCATATCACTAAGCATATACAATAATTAAAGAATTTGAATACGGAATAATACAACCTATCAAATAGCAACTAAAAGAAAAAAATATGAAAAAACACAACAGAGTCTAAGGTCTGTGGGAGATCAAATAGTCTGGCATGTATGTAATGGAGCCCTCAGAAGGAAAGTAAAATGAAACGGAGCACAAACAATGTGGGGAAAAGAAAGGAAGATTAGATTGTTACCATGTCTGTGTGGAAAAGGAAGACATAAGAAACTCCATTTTGATCTGTACTAACAAAAATTGTTCTGTTTTGAGATGCTGTTAATCTGTAACTTCAGCCCCAACCTTGTGCTCACAGAAACATGTGCTGTATTGAATCAAGTTTAATGGATTTAGGGCTGTGCAGGATGTGCCTTGTTAACAATATGTTTGCAGGCAGTATGCCTGGTAAAAATCATCGCCATTCTCCATTCTTTAATAACCAGGGACACAATGCACTGTGAAAGCTGCAGGCACCTCTGCCCAAGAAAGCCTGGGTATTGTCCAAAGTTTCCCCCTGATGGAGACAGCCTGAGATACAGCCTCGTAGGAAAGGAAAGACCTTACATCCCCCAGCCCGACACCCGTGAAGGGTCTGTGCTGAGGAGGAGTAGTGAAAGAGGGAGGCCTCTTTGCGGTTGAGATAAGAGAAAGGCTTCTGTCTCCTGCTCATCCCTGGGAATGGAATGTCTCAGTGTAAAGCCGACCATTCATTCTATTCAGAGATAGGAGAAAACCACCCTGTGGCTGGGGGTGAGATATGCTGGCAGCAATACTGCTCTGTTACTCTTTGCTATACTGAGATGTTTGTGTAAAGTGAAACGTAAATCTAGCTTACGTGCACATCCAGACACAGTACCTTTCTTTGAACTTATTCATGATACAGATTCCTTTGCTCACATGTTTCCCTGCTGACCTTCTCCCCACTATCACCCTGTTGCCCTGCCACACTCCCCTCGCCAAGATAGTAAAAATGGTGATCAATAAATACTGAGGGAACTCAGAGACCAGCACCGGTGCAGTTCCTCGCATGTTGAGCGCCGGTCTCCTGGGCCCACTGTTCTTTCTCTATACTTTGTGTCTTATTTCTTTTCTCAGTCTCTCATCTCCACCTGATGAGAAATACCCACAGGTATGGAAGGGCAGGCCCCCTCCAACACACATTCCAACACATAATGGCCATGAACTTTCCAAGTTACTGAAATTAACACTAAGGATAAATTCCCAAGTCATTTTCTTCATATGAAAGTGATATCAATTATTGCTTCTGGAGAGAAGATTGTAGTAACCTGTTGTTATGTTGTGAATTAAAGGTCTTCCAATATCTACATCATTTGATGTGAAACTTTGTGTTCCCCATTCATACCCTGATTCAGATGGTCTTTCAACCTGTTTTGGCTAATAGAACATGGCAGAAATGACTGTGTACAAGTTCTGAGCCTAAGAGTCAAAAGCATTTGCCTGCTTAGCATGCTTTCTTATACCTTTAGACTCCCTTGCACTTACACTGAAGCCTGGCCATCAGAACATGCCAAGGTAGGCTGCTGGAAGGATCTAAGTGACACTCAGAAATAAGATGAAGAGAACCAAGATGATCCAGTGGATAGCCAGCCATCCCAGAAAGCGAACTGCCTATCTGACTCATAACTCTAAAGTTTCATGAGGGAGTCAAGCCAAACCAAGAAGCATCTAATCTGCTGACCCTAAAGAATCAAGCACTAAAACGTGGATATTGTTTGAAGATACTAAGTTATTACATGGTTGATTATTCACAATCCCCACAGAGATAGCCTCAAATTCTTCCTCATTATATTTTACCTTTCATTTTCAGAAGCCATAGCTCACTGGCATAGCTACTTCATATCCCAATTTTAAATTACTAAGGATGCAAATCTTACTAATTTTCTTTTATCCATGAATTAGTTCACATTGATTGAGATGTCCATCTTCTGAAATGCAAGATATGCTGGGAGCGGCACATCAGGTAGTAAATACTACATGGCTGATTTTAAACTGTAGGAAAATTATGTTCCACAGAAGGGCAGATAATCAAGGGAGAAATGTATCCTCAGTTTTTTCAACAATATTATATTAGAACTACCCTCTCACTGTTTTCCTACCAAAAAGTAAAACTAACAATTTCAAAATTATTTAATAGTTCATATTATTTTAGCACAATGCAAAAGCGAAATAATAAGCAGCTATATCATAATAATATTTAAGTTAAAAATATTTAGTTGCATAGACTATAATGTGGAAAATGCTACTATATCATTATTTTGTTAAACACAAATTCAAACTGTAATAAGATACTTTGAAAAAGGAATAATAATAACACAGTATCTCCAAATGAATAGAATATAGATCCTGTCTCATAGGCACTTGTTAATATTAAATATTTAGCTATTCAAGAAAATGAATTAAAAAATAAAGTAAGCATTGAATTTTAAAATATCAAAAACATAAACCCAACCTAACAGAACTGAATTTGTGGAGAAAATAATGAAGATAAAATATCAGAAGTTATTAAATTGTAAAGTGGTGAGGAGTGAGCGTTCAATAGTGTACAGGAAAATATATAAATACTTCTAAAACCTGGAACATTGCAAAACAACAGATATGTTTTCAACAACTGTGATATAAAAAGGGGGAAATACAAAGATACTAAAATAGAAATAGGAAAGAAACATAAAGTAAATAGATACTGATGAAGCTATTCAATGGATTCTATAGACCTGAAGGTATAAGTTGGCAGAGTGAACATTCCTCTTCTCAATTTGAAAGCAAAAAGAAAGAAAAAGGCAAAAAAAGATTGAAAT
Source organism: Theropithecus gelada (assembly GCF_003255815.1). Taxonomy (NCBI): domain Eukaryota; kingdom Metazoa; phylum Chordata; class Mammalia; order Primates; family Cercopithecidae; genus Theropithecus; species Theropithecus gelada. The sequence continues at coordinate 20,267,904 of NC_037684.1, forward strand.
TTCATCTTCAATGGTGTAATAGAAAACACTTGAAAACAAAATCTACACGAAGCATAAAGTGTAGCAAACTGTAGTAAAAGATTGGGGAAAACAAAGAAAGCAGTACAATGAAACATTTAAACTGATGAAGGGAGCCACAGAGATGGCACTTGTTCAAGGGAACAGAGATCTCCAAAGTGGGTAGTGCATAAAGAAAGGCAGGGTCCCTCAGTGCTTATGCAGGCCCAATGGGAGTTACCCAACTATGGAGGCTCCTGTTCTCTGTTTGACCCCACAATCAGCCAAGGGAGGTCATGCTGAAGGATAAATGGCCTCAGAGGAAGACCTTTACACATGGTATCTGGGTAAATGTGTCACACACGTCACGTAGAAACTTTGTGAGTGGAAAGTGGCGCTGCAGATAGGGTTGCCAGAAAAAATACAGAATTTCCAGTTACATTTGAATTTCAAATTTCAGATTTATACTTGTTTCAATATAAGTACATTCAAAATATTGCATGAGACATATGCATACAAAAATGCTGTTTGTTGTTTATCTGAAATTCAAATATAACTGGGTTTTGTGTATTTTTATTTGATAAATCTGGCAACCCTACATATAGTTACTCACCTTTGTCAAAGGAAACATTGGGTAACCTGTCTAATACATATGCAGGAACTCCTGCATCAAAAAAGAGTTTGTTTGTGAGCCAGAAAGACTTTTCACTAGGGGGGATATTGTCTTGACTCTTCCTTAATACAATATATTCACAAATACCACTTATTTGGGAAAAATTCATCTTATTTAAAAATAGGCCAGGGGTAGTGGCTCATGCCTATAATTCCTGCACTTTGGGAGGCCCAGGAGGGAATATAGCTTGAGTCCAGCCCAGGAATTTGAGACCTGCCAGGTCAACATGATGAAACCCTTTTTCTATAAAAAATAAAAGACAAATTAGCCAGGTGTGATGGCACCTGCCTGTAGTCTCAGCTACTCTGGAGGCTGAGATATGAGAATCGCTTGAGTCAAGAGAATGTCGAGGCTGCAGTGAGCCGTGGTCTCACTACTGCACTCCAGCCTGGGTGACAGAGGGAGCTACTTTCTGGAAAAAGAAGGAAAGAAAAGAGAAAGGAACAAACGTGGAATAGTAAAATACACACAGAATAGTAATATACACACAGAAAAAACTTGGCTCTTCACAAAAATACAATTAGAAAAAGTACAAAAGGAACATAAGGACAATAGGAAATAAAGTTTACATAGCAATAAGATTTTACCAGAATGTTGAAAAGCAAGGAATACTTTTCCAACTCATTTAAAGAAGCCATCTCACCAGACAGAAGCATATTAAGAAAAGAAATGGAAAACTGATATATCTCATAAATATGGGTGAAAAATGTCTAAATAAAATTTTAGTTAATCAAAACCAACAATATGCAAAATGAGTATTACATCATGACAAAATGACATTTATCTCAAAAGTGCAAAGCTAGTTTAGCATACATAAATCAATAATGTGATTCACCTTATTAAGAAGTTAAAAATTGTCATTTAAATAAACACCCACAAAAAGTATTGTCAAAATCCACCATCCATTTCTAATGATATCTTTCCAGTAACTAGGTATAGAGGAGACTTCTTCAATCTGATTGAAGTTTATCTATGAAAAACTTACAGCTGTCATCTTACTTGTAGGTGATAGACTGGATGCTTTGCCCCTAAGAGTTAGAGGAATTCTGGGAATCTCTTTCTACCATTTATTCAGTATTGCACTAAAAGATCTAGTCAGTGCAATAAGGCAAGAACAGAAATAAAATCATATATTGGAAAGGAAGAAGTGAATGAGTTTTTAGTTTTAGTTTAGAATTTTATATGTAGATTGCATAATCATCTATATACAAATTTTAAATAAATGTATGGATCTGTTAACATTTATATCATTATATCATGGCAAATTTAATACATCACTCATATTTTAATTGATTAAAAATAAGACTTATTAATTCAAAAAGATTTACTAAGCACCTACAATGCATTAGATGCTCTTCTAAACATTGTGTCTTTTGAAAAATAGATGATAAAAATTCTTACTCTCTTGGAAGTTACACTCTTTGGGGCTGGGGGAAGGAAGGATGAAAGGCAAATTACATATGCAAAAGTAAAACAGAAGAGTATAGAATAAAGTAGTCAAGGGGGCTAGATTACGAGGAATGGAGAGAATTATAACTTAGTAGTGTGAATAGACTTACCCTTCCTGAGCAGACAGAAAGGAGTTTAGGGAAGAGATCTGCATCTACTTGATGGAAGTGTAGCTACCTCCTCTCTGCTGTTCTCCTTCAGTTTAAAAGCTGCTGGGCAGGAAATGGGTAGGAGAGAAGTTGAATATTATGTGTATGGAATTTCTCCTCCATTATCTTTCATTTTTGGTTTTTATTCACTGAAGATCATTGAGAAGTTGAATTCTGATTAAGGCGGGAAAAATTTTGAAGCTTAATTTTCATTATGTAAGAATGTGGATATTGCCAGGAGTTTATCCAGTTCCCTCTCTGTGCTCTCTCTCATGTTTACTAACCTCAAAAACTGCTGCCAATTTAAAACAGAAAGAAAGAAAGAAAAGCAAAGAATGCTTTTCAGGAGTAAAAAAGTAGTTTATTTTCTAAATCATAAAGACTACCAGGTAAGCATGTAGCCAAGTGAGTTGTTTTGTTTATTTGCTTACTTCTTTTACAAGAGGTGATTGAAAAATTAATCATCTGTTCTGTCAAACTGGGCTCGATCCACAAGCACGTCAATCTCGGAAATAACAACAAATCATGCTCTTCAGCCTCACGCCCTAAACAGATCAGCAGTGTTCTTGTTAACTGTACCATGATGTTTTTTGTGGAAGTCCAGTGGGGATGACAGAATATTCTTGCTTCCTGAATGGTTCCAGACAAACCAAAGCATCATATTATTATTATTGTTATTATTATTATTATTATTATTGACACAGAGTCTCTCTCTGTCACCCACACTGGAGGGCAGTGACGTGATCACAGCTCCCTGCAACCTCCACCTCCCAGGTTCAAGTGATTCACCTGCCTCAGCCTCCCAAGTAACTGCGATTACAGGTGTGCGCCACCATACCTGGCTAATTTTTGTATTTTTGGTAGAGATGGGGTTTCACCATGATGGCTAGGCTGGTCTCGAACTCCTGACCTCAGGTGATACACTCGTCTCAGCCTCCCAAAATGCTGAGATTACAGGCAGGAGCCAATGTTGCTGACCAGCATCACATTATTTATGTGACCTGTAGCACAGGATAACCAACACCTTCAGGGACAAAAGAGATATTTTAGGAAAGCAAAACAAAATATTTTCGATATCTGGAATGTATAATACAATAATAAACTTTGCTTTATTGCTCCAGTTCCATAAATCTAAGTTATATTTGATTACCATTCAGCTCAAGTTTAAGCTCCTTTTTGGAGTTTATAAGATTCTACAATAGGGGGTAAAAAATGATTAGAATGACCAAATTGTGAAGAGTGGTGCTTTTGGAGGTTTGAAAATATGTATACTTGGTTTTATTCCTTTCCACATTACTGTGTTATGCAGACTTTCAATAGCAAGTATGTATTACTTTTGTAATGGAAATGTACTTTATTAACATATTTTACATTCACATAATACTCTCATCTTGTTCAAATTATGAATACAAATTTTATCAATCATTTCTATCCAGTCACCTTGAATCGTTGATGACTGTAATTCCTGGCGCTTCTGTTTTCTAGTATTATTTTAATTGTTTCACAATGCCTGCTAACCACCTTCGACTCCTACTACCTTGCCCTTATTACTGAAAGCGAACACTGTAGATCACTACCTAGACATCACACAGAAGTTGTATAAGAATGCTGAATCTTGGTTCCCACACCAAAACTGCTAAATTAGTATCTGAATTGAGCAAAATTTCCAGGTGGTTCATGTCCACGTTAATGTTTTGGTGGAGGCTGATGATCTGCCTTTCTCAGGAGCTCCCGAGTGGTGCTGATGTTGCTTGTGTGTAGATCACAACATCCTCCTGTGGTGTCTCAACTAACCTCTTGCTGTAATTCTTTCCCTGTCCCAAACCATTTCCTACATTATCCCCAATTGTCATATTAAAAAATGTATGTTAGTAAATATCAAACATGTAAAAACAATTCTGTTGGCCCCATATCCTTCATGATAAAAAAATCTTACCTTCTCTGCATATAATCTAAGGCCCTTCACAAGTGAGCCTCCAAATATCTATCCAGTTACACCTTTAACTGTTCCTCTTCCATGGCTTCTAATCACCAGAAATTTTTAGCTATTCTCAAGTGTGTCTTTGAGCTCTTTCCTATTACATAAGATGAACTTCATGTTTAAAATTTCTTTCTTCTTATCTTTTTGATGAGCTCCTATTCATGTCTTAAAACTGTACTTCTGTGAAGGCTTTTGTTATTAATTTCCACCACTGACACTAGTAATTGAATAGTTCCTTGTATATTCTCCCATGGTAATCTACATTTGCCTTATGTATTACACATACACACATATATACGTACATACATATATAACACACATGGGTCTGCATGTATATCAGCATATATATGTGTGTGTGTATATACTGATATGTATATTTATTGAATCTGTATCTCTGACAAAGTATGAGCTCTTACAAGATATAGACTTAAAAGCCATAGCTATTTTTGTAACTGAATTTGTTATTTGAACAGAAATAACTCATACCAGAAACCTAGCCACTGTTTCTCACTACCTCCTCCTCATGACACATATGCACACGCTTACACACACAATTTTTATTATTTTTAGTGAAAGAAAAATGAATTTAAAGTCACAAAAATTTTGGCCTCAGGCATTCACACTGCTTGTGTAAATCCACCACTGCGACAAGCATTACAACTCTTTATAAAGGTTTGAGACTCGTTTTATAGTTTTAAATCTAGTCTATCTTTGTGAATGTTCTGTGTGGCCTTAAAAAGAATATGTATTTTACTATTGGATGGACAGTTCCATAATTGTCTTTTAGGTTGGTAAAATAGTTTGGTTAATAGTGTTACTCATGTTTTCTATAACTTTACTGATTTTCTGTTTGTTCTACCAATTACTAAGTATTAAAATTCTCAGAGATAATTGTAGAGTCTATTTTTTTCTAGGAGTTCTTTTAGCTACCATAAAAATAGGTGGCTATAAATAAATACTACAGTAATAAAATGCCTCTAATTTCACTGCTCATGCTAGATTTGGTAATTCTCAATTTCAGCACTACAGAATATAAAATATTATAGGGTCTTTGAATCAGCGTAATCACATCACAGCAGTGGTAATCTACCTGTGCTGCCAAGGTCCTATGTAAGACCTACATAAGGTCTGATGTGGGATGTAATGGTTAGGATTCATTCAATGAATCAGAACTATTATCATCAATATGAAATAAGAGATTTATTGTGGAGATTACCCCTTATGCAACTGTGCAAACTGGTGAAGAAATTTAGGAAAAGCTGTTGCATCTTTGTCTAATGGAGGGTCTGACGTTTCCAAACGTCAGGAAAATCAGTCACAGGAAGAAATAAGTACATGAGCCACAGAAGTGTGAGGACAAACTGATTGGTGTGAGAATAAACTCAAAGCCTCATTTGTCTTGATGGTCTCCCCGGCAGATACTGGTGGTGATGAACAGAAGAAGCTAGTATGCTTGGCCATAGTACACCTGAGCCTATCCTAGGTTCCTAAAAGTTAAAGGCGATATCTTGGAATGTGCGGAGCTATGGGCACAGTTGCTGCACTATCCTTAGAAAGCAAGCCACCAGTGGAGAGCTTATTCTCTGTAAGCTGCAATAGTGTGGGGTTCCCCACTCTGACCTTCAGTGTGTAAGGGGCTCTGCTGCACTTAGCCATAAAAAGGCTCATGCTAATTTTGCATAAACCAATCATAACCTGGAATCAAACAGAGAAGGAATTTCTAGGAAACAGTTCCAGCTTAGATAAGTTCACTTAGTAGAAGACTACCACTGATGTATGGAGGATAATGGATCTTAAAACAACAAATGTGGAAACAAATTTAAAAAATAAGATTAATGGCTCAAATGTATACTAGTGTCAATATTTACTTTTTATTAAAATAAAATTTTGAAAAACTTTTGGAGCTCAAAATTTAGGCATCAATCAATTCATGGAATGCTGTTATTCAATATGGACAATTTGAGTAATTTCACATCAGGTTTTTTTTTAATGCAGTTACTCCAAAAAGTCATTAATCTGAAATTTCTAAGTCCATTTATTCATAGACTTATCATTCATTCAACTAATCAAGGACCTACCTGAATAAATTACTCTAGCTGTATTTCCAAATATTCTTTCATTAGTGCTTCTTTTACTAGAAAAAAGCCTAGCACAATTATCTGGCACCTTGTAATTACTTGGTAATGGAATCTCTTTGAAACTCAATGTAAGGTAATAAATTTAAGATGTGGAACATTAAGCAATCATATTCCTGTGGAATATTCAAAAGTAGAAGCAGAAGACATAGAATTCAAAATGCAAGTTTACGTGATTTGTATCTTGCTTGACCTCAGTTAAAATAACTATTTTGTCAAAGATAGAGGGTTAAAAAAGAAACCTAGAAGAATGTCCTTAGTCAGTGTGGAATGTTTGAGAAAGATACAGCAATGACAACAACAGTAAAAAAACTATCATTTATTAAGAGGGAGATGGACAGAGAGAGTTGGTCAATTTTAACAATCAAAAAAGCTACGAATAGAGCAATTTATCTTAAGATTTTAATATTAATGGCTATCTATTTCAGACAGAGTATTTTTGCAATTTCACTTCGAGATTTATGAATTTATGGAATTATCCTTTGACAATTTTAGTCAGAGTTAGGGGTACTGAAGGACAACATTTCAAAAAACATGAAGTTTTATGTTAGTTATTGCTTATTTTCTTCAGATTTCAACTGGGATTCAGAATCCAGATGATTGCCAGCGTGCCTAGAATGCCAATATATTACTGACAGTGACAATCTCAAGTGAAGAAATATCTCTTTGCATCTTTTTACATGTCCATTAATTTACAGAATAAGTGTGGATTGGGGGCGTATTTTGTTCTAGACCCCACTCAGGTGTTGGATACAAAACGCCAGGTATAGTAGGGCTCCTGTCCTTACAGGGCTTACAATGTAGCAGAAGCATGCAAATTGATCAGTAATCACTGACTGGTAAGTGTTAAGGTAGACATAGTCATAGCATATGTCATAGAAAAAGATGTCTCTCATCCAGATTGTGGGATCAATAATTATTTTCTAAATGAAGTCATCATGAAACTGAGATATGAAGTGTCAGCAGGCTGAAGATGGCAACCTCAGACAGAGTATCCAGCACACAGGAAGCATAAACTGTGAAACAATAAGCAGAAGGTGTGGTGAGGTTAAAGGGGCTAAGTAAGTGGTGGTGGTGGTGGTGGTGGTGGTGTCTAGGGCAAGATTCTGAAAACTCCCCTATACTAACACCCGTGGAGCATTTACTGACGTGCAATAATTGTGGATTTAATAAATGCTTTGTGAGGACATGTATCCCTGACTGAGAAGTAATGTAACCAATGAATTGTACACTGTGGCTATTATTCCTGTTTTTCTGTCCCTATCCTTCTCCATGACAGGCACAAAAGCTTTAAAAGCATCTAAAATGATATAATGGGAAGAGAAGATACAATTACTGTCCTGAAGGGCCTTTAATCCAGTCTGGAAGAGAAAGCATATACGAAAATTACTTGAAGACAAGAAGACTAGAGCAGAGGTAAAAGTGATGTTGATAGTGGCATTGGTTCTCTATAAGCCCCAAAGCGTTTTCTAACAAAATGTCTCCTGGAGACATTTTCCAGCAGTAAAGGACAGTGGCCCCTTATTTTTTTACCCTCTACAATCTTAGGGACATAAAACCATGTGGCAATTAGTCTATTTTTCAAGATAAGTTAAAGATGATGTTCATGGTAAGGAACTGAATGTAAATCACACAAGGATTACTCTGTCGACATGTCACCCTCTGCTTTTATTTCACTACCGGCATGGAGGCGTGGACTTAATGTTATTTATTAAAGGCTTCTCAAGTGCAGTAGGGCATATATTCATTGGCCTGAGGGGTGGGCTACATTTCTCCAAGAAAATAAAGTAATGATCATCAAATAGGGTTGCTTTAAATGGGCCAGGCTTGTAAATACTTTTACACAGCTGAGTCTTTAGAGGCTGCAAGGCATTTGTAAGTTGGAAGCAAACTTCATGATGTAGAGACTTGGAAATTCTATCATTTCAAGCTGCATTATGCATTGAAGAGGCCCCAAATAAAAATCTTGGAAAGAAGTTACTAAGAATTTATAAACTAAAAATCCGGTGAGAAATTACAGGCTTCTTGGCAATGTTAACTTTATCTTTTGCTGAGAAACACTGCATTGAGTTTAAATTTGGGGCACCTACAAAAAGCAAATAACAGCCACAAAAAAATAAAACCTAAAAACTATCTCCCTCACCTGCCTCTTGTTTATATTTTACCCCAGTGTGAATGGTACTGGTTAAAAGATAAAAACCAAGACCTTAGTTTATTTATGCATAAAGTTAAATTAGAATGAAATAAGACAAAGCAGGTGAAAACTCTAAAATGATACCCAGAATAGGAGATTGTGTCGTAGGTTAGAAGTATTTTGAGCAAACCTTCCATCCTGTTCCCTCACCTCCACAGAAGTATACTTCCCCGTCTTTGACCTGGAGAGAAGTCAACAGAGTTTTAGTAGACAGGATGAGAAAAGAGGATTGATAGATACTTGCATTCTTGGCCTGTGCCAAAGCCAGCTAACACTGAAGGATAAGTTTTCAGAGATTTTGCAAGCCAGTTGTCAAATCAGCCATATTAAAAAATCAATAAAAATAAAAACAAAGGTAATACCTATTCAAAACATACCATTTCCTAACTATTTTACTACCACTTACTAGTCTACTCTTAAGGTTACTTACATTTATTAAACCTATATTAGTGTATATTGGGCTCCTGCATATCTCTTCCTAGTTCTGCCTTTGGACGATGATAAACTTGCATTATCAAGATGAAAATCATTTTAAGTGATATGACAGACATACAAATAATTTGAAACAAGTTATACCTAAGGTAGCAGCAGAAAAGAGCAACATCAAAAGACCTGCTGATAATTGGCACTTGGCTAGTGTCTAGGAACTTGGATTCCAGGAAAGTTCTCACCATTTCTAGAAATTGAGACTAGTGACTCACTGTGCCTGAACTGTACAATGTGGTTTATGCTGAACACCAGCTTTCCTTCTGGGAAGTTGGAATTTTGGTACGTGCTAGGCGGACGTTATGTACATGAATTGCCTCCAATAAAAACCCTGGCACTGAGTCTCAAATAAGCTTGCCTGGTAGATAACACTTCACATATATTATCACTATTTAATGCTGGATAAATTAAGTTCTGTACATTCTACATGTGACTCCACTGGAAAAGGACCTTGGAACCTTGTGCCTAGCTTCTGTGGATTTCTCTCCTTGCACATTTACCTTTTGCTCAATTTACTTTGTATTTTTTACTTTTTGCTGTAATAAATCTCATACTGATTCTTGCTGACCCTCCTCAGGACTTTTTTGTTATTTTCAATCAAGGACACAATACACTTCTTTTAATATATTTACAGTGTAATGAGTTTATGAGAATCTTGCTATAAATATGCTTAAAGGCTAAACATAAAAATAGGGTGAGTATAGAAACTGACATGCATAATTCATTGGGAAAGGTATTATGCAAGTTCCAAGCTCTAGAGAATGGTTACATAAAATTTTAATGAAGGTTTTGGCAACCCCAAACTCATCTATGCTCTTGAATAGCACAGGGGAATAACACTTTTCTCAAAGGTAGATCTAGGCAGTTAACCCATAAATTGTCAAGAAGATAAGTTCATTAAAGTTCTTTAGACCTGCCCAAAAATTGGACTAAGTTTCCATGTTCCTGTTGTTCCAACTATCTTTTCAATACCTGTGTTGCTTGAAAGAATACAAAAAACATTTCCCAAAGAGGCCAATCAAATGTATTATATTAATATTAGTGCCAAAATTATTATTAATAATAATACAATACAAAGTATCTGACACTGGCTGGATTTTATGTATAAACCATCTAGGCTGAAGGGAACAAATTATGAGTTTTGGGTGATTATTCTTTAAATGGTGCCTAAGAACTTGGCACATGCCGTTAGCAAGCATATGTAGGAGTTAATAGTGCATTAGCAACAAGGCTTACTGGTGACACTTACGCTTTAACATCCACAACTGAGAAACATAGCTTTTAAATTAATAGAAGACAAAGATTGCATATGGAACTCAGTACACAACTGCTTGAATATTATATGTATAAAATGCATATATATATATTTAATACATTTTAAATTTCAAATAAGTATTTTGTTTATTTTCCTATATTTGGATGGGTTTGGAGTTTGAGTGGCAAAGATCTGAAAAGATTCACACCATAAGATTCACACCACTGATGAGTTACTCTAGGCAGAACTGCAGCTGATACAAACATAGGTTCGGTGAGAAACAAAGATATCAAACCAACGGTAAAAGTAAAAGAGTACAGTTTCTTTTTTTGCTTTCTCCCCCTTGCTTTTATCCAAAAACTTAATTTTTAAAGCGAAAAGATTTTGATCCTGATATTTTTCTTTGATGTGAATTGGATAGCTGAAGGTTGATTGATTAAGATCACAAACTATGAGATTTTCAGAGATATTGGAAAGAGAGGAAAATGCCTTCATAGGCTGAAAAATGAACTTTTCTTGCATAGTGACTGAAATTCTATTATGTACGTAAGAAACCACTGGTTATGTTAAGTGGGGAAAGTTACCAACTTGTTATGTAAGGCATGGTCTACCGTTGTAAAACGTATGCATCTGAAGGAAGAGAAGCCTTATAATTCCAAACAATGACTACCTCTGGGGGTTGAGAGTCCATAGTCTGCAGAGTTCAGCAAATTTTAGCAAAGGAACATACATTATTTTATAATCTGAAACAATACATTCCTTATATACCAAGACACGTGACAGTGTCTGTGTCTACAGCAAATATGCAGATAGACACACCTCGGGCATGCTCACTCCTACCACACTGCTCTTTCTGACTTGTCTGTCTTGTGATTGAAACCAATGAGCTCCTACTGTTGACATCTGACCACCACTTGTACAACTAATTTTAGCTTTAGACCCTGCTTAACTATATGGCTCTTGTTTTTGACTTTGCTGACCTTTTATAGAAAATGTTTGTTGAAGATTTTAAAACATCTCTGCATTCACCGTACCAATTGACTCTGGAATTATTTGGGGTTAATTACCTGGTCTCCCACACACACTGAAACACATCTTCATTACCCCTTCATTCTCCCGAGTCACGCTTATACAAACACATTTTTTTTGTGAATATCCTTGAACTCCTTCTTTCCCAGACTTTAGAATTACTTCTTATTAGGGGCCTATTGGCCCTCTCCTCAGTCCTCAATTTAAACTGGAAGGTTGTTGTCTCCATGCATCCACCTTGATCTCTACTATCTAGTACATGGTAGGTTGTCACTAAATATTAAAATTAAAGAATAAATAAAAGAGTCATTTAGTACTTCAGAGAAGCCCAGCAGAAATATATCTGCCTTCTTGGGTTAGTACTTTCTTTCACTTGACTAAATGCTTCCAAATTTTTAACTCCTAGTTACTCAGATTTACTGTCTAATGCAGCCCAGGACCATGTCTTTGGGGAAGGCCTGCATCCATCTCAGATAACGTCTTTGGTGTGAATGTTGTTACCACTGCTGAAGGAAAATAATGAAAGTCAGGTTTTGCGTTTACACCTTCCAGTGAAGGAGGCCCAATCCTAGAAATTCTCCTTTTTAATTTGTGCTTTCCCAAACCTGTTCGTGGATTCCTTATCCCCTGCTATTACGTAAAAATCATCAATAGCAGGGTAAATCTTGAGATCAGTTTGGATTTTATCAAAGTATTACCCTTATGATTTGAGGATATAGGACCCCAACGAACTATGATAGATTTACTGATGAGGATGGAAATAGTAGCTTTCTGATCATCTGAAAATTATATCGTATATGTTGGTTTCCAGGAGGCCAAAATATTATTTAGAGTTTAACATATCTATTAGTCCTCTAATAAGCTACAAATGTTAAATAAGTAGACAGAGAAACCAAGTTATTTCAAGTACTATATTTTATTAACTGTTCACTGAAGAATATACTAAGCAGTCAAATACGTGTAATCAAAAAGCAGGAAACTCTCTTTTAATTTTCCTGTAGAGGGTTATAAGGAGTAAGATAATTGCTCTAAATTACAGAAGCAGGCTGTGTTTCGTTTGCTTTGTTTTATTCTTCTGTTGAAATCAAACCATGTCTTTGGAACCTCAGCAATTTTCAACAAAAAACTTAAATACACGATGTTGAGCAAGTGTCTAAGTGGGATGGAGACTGCACAAAGAGCAGCTTTTCCCAAAAACTGTGGAAGATAAGGTTTTTTTTTTTTGTAATAAATTTCAGTTCAATTCTTGTTCCCAGATTGATGGAAATATAGCATGTTCAACTGTATTGTTGTCTTTTGCTTTGAATCTGAGACTCTATTCTTGGTCTTTCTGAAATAATATTATCTGTATGTGCTTCCAAAAGTTATTGATATTTTGGCCTGCCTGTGTCAGTCATGGTCAAAGTGAACCCAGAACTCATTTGTAAATGATGTGTCAAAAAGCAATATGCATTTTTATGGAATATTGTTTTTTAAGGGCATGCCTGCCATCAAAAGAAGCAGAAACAGTTCTTAGAATTGCACAAATGCAATATGTTTTTATCCAAATGTGAATATTTTGGCACTATTCTGGAACAAATTGGGTTATAAAGTATCAGTATACTACACATTATAAAATTAATATTTAAAATATGTATGCTTAATTAAGACAATTGAAGCATAAGGAAGGTCATGCTGCAGATTTCTGGTAAGAGAAATTAAACTGACATGTCAGATTTGGTGACAGATTACTCATCGTTCCAATCACATATACATTATTTTGGCAGTTTACTCTCTTGTGTACCACTGGGCATTTTTTCTTCTTAATGGTAGTTTTGAGGCAGTGCTCTTTGCACTAACAAAGTATATTGAAATGAAAACACTGACTACTACAAAGCAAACAAATGTCTAATGGCCAAGGGATCCTGACTAGGGCAAAGCTGACAGTTCAATTATCCAAACAGGTTACAAATGGTTGCATTGAAGACAAATACCTGTGGATTTTGCTCTCTGAGTACTGCTCAATAAGACTGAAAATATGTCAAAGATAAGATGTCTTCTCTCCAAATAACTATGTATTTGTGAAATGTGATAAAGACGTATGTAGTGTGTGTATGTATAAGTCTGTGTGTGTGCATGTGTTTAAACAATTAAGAGGATCCAGAGTTTGGGACATTTTTAAAAGGCAAAGTTAGTAAGAGCAGATTACTAAAATTTTAAATTCTAAAAAAAAAAGAAAAGAAAATCAGGGCTGTGCTCAGTGTCTCACGCCTGTAATTCCAGCACTTTGGGAGGCCGAGGCAGGCAGATCAAAAGGTCAGGGGTTCACGACCAGCCTGGCCAATATGGTGAAACCCTGTCTCTACTAAAAATACAAAAATTAGCTGGGCATGGTGGCACGTGCCTGTAATCCCAGCCACTTGGGAGGCTGAGGCAAAAGAATCGCTTGAGCCAGGGAGGTGGAGGTTGCAGTGAGCCGAGATCAAGCCACTGCACTCCAGCCTGGGTGACAGAGCAAGACTTCACCTCAAAAAAAAAAAAAAAAAAAAAAATCAGTTTATCTTTCACCTCTATGACATTGCAGCAAAAGTATTATCACTGTGAATACCCTAAAGTATTACAACATTCAGATGAACCTTTAGAATTACCACATACAAATTATTCTCTGTCTAGTATCTAGTGTAAGTTGGGTATACAGTGATGCTATTTTTCCATAACTAGAAATCTACCAATGACTTTTAAGCTGATCACTATCCATAATATCTTATTAACAAAATACATTATTTTACTATTTGAAATGCTATTTTGCTAAAAATAAAAAGCAGAGCAAATGAAATATGTGAAGTCCTTCTCTTGTTTTTTTCTGCAATTTTGTTGTTGTTGTTTGAGTTGGAGTCGGACTCCATCTTAAAAAATCATTATGTAAGTCAAAACAGAAGAAAACTACTGTTTCTTTCCTGTCTTGTAAGTATGTGGGATGCTTAAATTAAATACATAGAATTTATAGAGCTTCAATTAAATGAGGAAACCACCATGGCGTTATAGCAACAGCACACATTTTGGAGCAAAGTTATCTTGAGATCCAAACAGTAGTACAGTCTTGGGCAACTTATTTAATATTGCTAAACTTAATTTTATCTGTCTTTAATGTAACACTGAAAACATCGGCATTACTCAATCCGTAGGAATAAATAAAGAATGCTCATAAATTACTGGGCACAATGAGAAAACATCATAGGTAATTTGTTGATGTTAGCTTTTATCATAGTGAATCATTCAGAGAGACAGATAGTTGCCCGCTTAGGGTCTGAGGAACATGAACTCCTTATCTTCTTTTTTTAAATTATCAATTCCATTCATTCAACAGACACTTATAGAACAACCACCCTGTCAGATGCTGACTGATACCTGTGTATAACAATGCATAAAAAGGCAGAGTTAAAAAGGATCACAATCTACTGAGAGATACAGACAAACAAAAGAATATTTCAATCAAGGTAGAGGTAAAAAGCAGATGCTAAGAGAGCAGTGATGACAGAAGCACAAAATCTGGATTGGAACATTCACTAAAGACCTCCTGGTGACGATGGTAGAGTACAGCCTTTGAAGTGAGTAAGGGTATTCAGGCAAAAGTGCTGGGACAATAAGTGAGATGTGAAAACATTTGCTAACTCATTTGCATTTGGGGAGGAAACCATATAAATATGCTTCCTAGGGATACACCTGCAGACATCTAGTGTAGTAAAGGAACAATGGATTATTATAGACACTCAAAGCTGAATTGGAAAATACGTGGACAACATTTTAAAATTCTATAAATTCTTTTGTGTCTATTTCTCTACATAGGGTTCTTTATACATTCTACTTGCCTAATCTAAGCCATATCCATTCAGAACAGCAAAATAGTATTTTGGCTTGAGTATCCCCTATTCCAAATGCTTGGGACCAGAAGGATTTCATATTTCAGACTTTTTCAGATTTTGGAATGTTTGCACATAACATAATGAGATATCTTGGGGATGGGACCCAAGGCTAAACACAAAATTCGTGTATGTTTCATATATACCATTATATGTAGAGCGTGAAAGTAAAGCAATGTTTTTAATGATTTTGGGCAAGAAACAAAGTTTTGACTATAACCTATTTCATGAGGTCAGTTGTGTAATTATCAGTTTGTGATCTCATATTGGCACTTAAAAAGTGTCAGATTTGGGGGACATTTTTGATTTTCAGATGAGGGATATCAATCTGTATTGCATTTTATGGTAAAGACTGTCAGGATTAAACCAACAGATTAACAACATAATACCTAAGCAAAGAGAAGCCATTACACCATTCTTGTATAGACAAAGGAGTTTTTTTAAACGATGCTCTTGTTTATCCCAGCTTTATTGAGTTATCGTTGACAAATAAAAATTATATCTATTTAAGGGGTATCAAATGAATGCTTTGATGTATGTATACATTGTAAGAAGTTCAGCACAGTCAAGCTAATTAGCATATCCATTATGTCCTAAAGTTACCATTTTTGCTCTGTGTGTGATGAGAACATTTAAGATCTACTCTTAGGAAATTTCAAGTATACAATACATTATGATTAACTATGGTCATGATACTGTACATTAGAACTTATTTATCTTATAACTAAAGGTTTGTACTCTTTGACCAATATTCTCTCCACCCCCCAGGCCCTGCTAACCATTCTACTCTTTGTTACCATGAGTCTGATGTTTTTTAGATTCCAAATATAGGAGAGGTTATGCAGCATTTATCTTTTTGTGTCTGATTTAATTTTGCTTAGCATAATGTCCTCCAGGTTCATCTGTGTTGTTGCAAATGGGAGAGTTTCCTTCTTTATTAAGACTGAATATTATTCCATCATACACACACACACACACACACACACACATATAGTGTATATGTGTATATATATTGTATATATATTACATACACACCCTACGTTTTCTTTATCATCTGTTGGTGAAAACTAAGGTTGGGCTCATACTTTGGCTATTGTGAATCATGCTGTAGTAAATATGGGAATTGGATAAGTCTCAATAGAAAGATACTGCTTTCAATTTGTTTGTATAAATCCACAAGTGGGATTACTGGATACCACGGGTAGTTATATTTTTAAATTTTTGAGGAACCTCCAAACTCTTTTCTATAATGGCTATGACAATTTACCTTCCCACCAACAGTGTAAAATGGTTCCCTTTTCTTTACATCCTTGCCAAAATTTATCCATTGTCTTTTTGACAATAGTCATTTTTACAGGTGTGAGGTGATATCTCATTGTGGTTTTGACGTGCATTTCCCTGATGATTAGTGATGTTGAGCATCTTTTCATATATATGACCATTTCTATGTCTTCTTTGAAAAATGTTCAGGTTCTTTGTTAATTTTGTAATCAAGTTTTTTTGTTATTTAATTGCATGCATTCTTTATATATTTTGGATATTAACCACTTATCAGATATGCTCTGCAAATATTTTTCCAGTATGTAGATTGCCTTTTTATTTTGATTGTTTCCTTTGATGTGCAGAAGCATTTTAGTTTGAGGTAGTCTCACTTGCTTATTTTTGCTTTTGTTGCCTGTGCTTTTGGTGTCAACTTCAATAAATCATTGCCAAATTCAATGTCAGTGAGTCTTTCCCCTGTGTTTTCCTCCAGGAGTTTTATGATTTTAGATTTTTTTTGTTATAGCTAGTTGCTTTTATTTTCTTTTACTGTTTCAATCATGCAGGCATGTGGATATTAGCACTAAAAAGCAGTTTTATACATATCTGTATATACTGTAACCTTAAGCCTTATAAAAGGATAATTATATATATATATATATGTCTTGCCTATAAAACATGAAATAAATGTATTAGTATGTGGTATTGACTATGTATAACGTGTCAGGCAAATAACTAACCACACTATATTTTAATTTTCAATTTTATAACTATGGTTTATAATTTTAAGCCATATTTCAAGATCGGAAACATTAAAATGCTATCTCAATTTTAAGACTGTAAACAGTAAAACCCAAAGAGGATGAAATACTTGTCTAAAGTCATGCAGTTTCTTAGAGACAAGCTCAGTTTCCAACGCAGCTTTATAATTCTGAAGCTCATGTCTTTTTCGACTACTTCAAGATCTAAGAGCAACTAACTGTAAACAAAAATAAACAAATTGAAAACTAACATTAAATTTTAATTAACTTTTATGTGATTACTTTTAAATAAAAATAGACACCAAATAATACTACTGTAGTATTTAGAACTCATGGGAACATAACTCTCTTGGTTTAGTTCTTAGTTTGATAATAACTGCAGTGACTAATATGTGTATAAATTAAATTTATACCTAGCCCTTTCCTCCATACTTTTCTGTGCTTTCCATATACAAATTTATTCTTTCTGTTTGTCATTCTGTGAAAGCTTTCATTTTTCCTTAAAGCCACATTATTATTATTACATTAGTCCTATCGTGGTATGATTAATAAATCTGCATCAAAACAAAATAAAATATCACCCATCATACCTGTTATAACATTTTGTAATCTATTGCAAAATAACAGATGAAACATCTAAGAAGCTTGTTCACTGTGTCTTTGTTTTGTAATTCACAGATTTAAATAATAGTTCCATTTAGCAAGACTTGTAGTGATCTCAAAGTGACAGTTAATAGGTAGTGAAATCATGAGAAAACATTAAATTGACGTTCCTCAGATATTATCTGGTGCTATAATTACATGGATGAGTTTCCTGTAGTCTCTCTTCACCATTTAAAAGTCATTTATAGACTTACATTATTAGCTTATAAGCACATTAAGACCTATCCCATGCTCATTTTAGTTATATAAATGTAATACTTTATTAAAAATACCAAGAATCATTTTGAAGAATGAATTCATTTTAAGCAAAAGTTCATATTTAATTCATTAATATCACTCCTACTTCCACTCAAAATGCTTAAATAAGTCCATTACATTACTTTTTATAGTAATGAAAAAGTCACAAAGGAAGTATAATTTAATTTGAATGCTGTAGAGACTAAATTTGTTTGCATTTCTAAATTGCTAAAGTTTAGTTCCTGAATTTTGCCCTTGTCATCCTTTCTCATATCCAATACATCCTTCTTTGCCTTCTGTGGCTTGATGAGACTGGAGGAACTGTCATAATTTTAGAAGGGTTCCCAAATTTCAATAAGAAAATTATGAGTGGGAGTAGAGAAGTGTAGACGAAATGGAAGGCTGGAATTGCAAAAGTCTATAATAAGCCTGTATAAAGGAGGTTTGTTGTTTTGTTTTGTTTTGTTTTGAGACGGAGTCTTGCTCTGTCGCCCAGGCTGGAGTGCAGTGGCCGGATCTCAGCTCACTGCAAGCTCCGCCTCCCGGGTTCACGCCATTCTCCTGCCTCAGCCTCCTGAGTAGCTGGGACTACAGGCGCCCGCCACCTCGCCCGGCTAGTTTTTTGTATTTTTTTAGTAGAGACGGGGTTTCACCGTGTTAGCCAGGATGGTCTCGATCTCCTGACCTCGTGATCCGCCCGTCTCAGCTTCCCAAAGTGCTGGGATTACAGGCTTGAGCCACCGCGCCCGGCCAGGAGGCTTTGTTTTTAAAACAGAGTCATCCTCTATAGCTCCAGTGAAAAAATATTCCAGACTGGAACCTCCAGGTAGAAAGGAGAGATTGGATCAGATGTCCCTGACTTTGTTTCGAAATGTTACCATCCTACCTGAGTCTCTGCATTACTTCCAATCCCTAGGTCCATAATGCTTTTTAAAATTCTGGCTCGAGTGCAAGCAAAAACTTTTTTCCTTGGATTCTCTTATCATAGAGGCTGACATTTACATGAAGGATTTTTGTAAAGATGAAAGTTAGAAAAATGGCAGCCAATTAAACACAATCCATTTGCTCATGGTTCAGATGCTAAACATCTCAGTACAGAAATACGAACTCACACAGAATAAATTCCCCAGACTTCTGTGGTCCTCCTGTAACTTGCGGTTTGTACTCTAAGAAACGTGAGTATGAAATCCTCTAATATCTTCCATGGTCACAATTTATCATGAAAAGTGCACTGGATTTAGACAATTTAGTTCTGATTTTGTCTTATAAACTGATCTTATAGTGCAACTTTGGCAAAGTCACTTAACTTCCCTGAATGCAATTCTTCTCTTAAAAATAGCAAAATTAAATGTATTCCGTGTAGGATTGCCATTACTTTCAAATGAGAGGCATTATGAAAATAAAGCTCAATAAATGTTTGTTTAAAGAGCAAAAAGCCATGACCCACACTCAAGAAACATTTCCTTGATTTCTTCTCTTCAATTTTGTCCATACAGCGGACTCTATTAACACTGTACTAGAGAAACTGACCTTCCAGGATAAAACATGCCTCAGAACTCTCCAGAATTCTTCCAATTAGCTTCTGATCCTTACAACATTTATATTTTACAGTTTCTTTCTATGCCTGTGCTAAAACACATTCTTTTTTTTTTTTTTTTTTTTTTTTTTGAGACAGAGTCTCGCTCTGTCGCCCAGGCTGGAGTGCAGTGGCGCGATCTCGGCTCACTGCAAGCTCCGCCTCCCGGGTTCACGCCATTCTCCTGCCTCAGCCTCCCGAGTAGCTGGGACTACAGGCACCCACAACCGCGCCCGGCTAATTTTTTGTATTTTTAGTAGAGACGGGGTTTCACCGTGGTCTCGATCTCCTGACCTTGTGATCCGGCCGCCTCGGCCTCCCAAAGTGCTGGGATTACAGGCGTGAGCCACCGCGCCCGGCCTAAAACACATTCTTTAAGGCATAATTAAAATTAAAGTTTTTATTGCCTTAGTTATTATCTCAGTTCTTCTCTGGAGCATTTTATGATTATATATACAAGAGAATCCTGTTTCTCTCAGTCAGCTATTTACATACAGTATACCATCTTTCAATATTCAGGACATTATAAAAATCAATTAGATTATTCACTTATTGACTATAATCAGATAATTATACTGTATTGGGAGACATTTTCGACTCAGTGAATTATCACTTACGTATTATAGAAACAGTACTTTCTTAGCCCTAAATATATGTTTTTCAAATTGTCATAGAGTCCTATAGAGAAACAATATGAACTTTTCTATAGTTATCAACAAATATTGCCTTAAATTTCATAGGCTTTGCTAACCCTGCTATATTCCAATGATAATCTACTTCCATTTAACTATTTAACTGCCTATTTTTCAGCTACAACAGAACTTTGCATCCCTTGGACAATCATTAAGATTCACCTGATCAAGGAGATAAACTATTTTTTTAACAAATGCCTAACAGTCCCATGTCTGCTGACATCAACTACTAAAGTCCTATGAAGACTTTAATCTCCCTACATCCTATTGTTCAGACACCTCTATACATCATCCCCTTTGAAGTTATGTGAGTTTGCATTTATCTTCAGGCATATAGAAAAGTTCTAGAGCATTGTTGTATAATATATAGTATTTTAGGATTAAGCAGATAATCAGTAGGGCTAGACTATACATTGTGAGGTAGGAAGTGGTAAGATTATATCAGTGATATAAGCTGAGGTCATAACATAAAAATTCCTGCTAAGAGTTTGGACATTTTTTCTCAGGGCAATGGGAAATTATCAGAGTTTTAACCATAGAAGAGATATAATTATATCTGAGTTTTAGTGAAGCAGCTCTGACTGCTCTATGGGAGATTTTTAGAGGGGCACCATGCATTTGGAGCACCATTTGACCTAGATCAGCAGCCCTTCTCACCCAATTCCCCCTGTGCACAGATCCTGGCGCAGGGTGTTCCTCTCAGCTCTGTTCCCAGGAAGACGTCCAGGCATCTGGAGCAACCAGTCTCCTAGATTAAGAGTTTAGGCTTCCCTCCATCCTATGCAGAAAGCTTGGGGCTAAAAAGGTTTTTCAGTTCCATCTGTAGACACTTTGGTGCTTGGTGGCTGCCCACTCAATTCTTCTTTGGCACTGGTGCTTGTGTGTGCTGTTGGGGGATCTGTAGGTACACCTACCCAAACTGGCCCCGCCCATCATGGCCTCCATGCCCCTAGAACTGAGCAGGGAGCTCAGATCACTGTGCATTCCACAAATCATTCTATAGCCTGATGCAGCAGAGAGCTTCTGCCAGTAAACAGGATCAGGAATATACCCAACTGTATTGGTCACAGCCAGCTCTTACCTATAAGCAGTATCTATTGACTTGTAGGTCAAATGGAACAACCCAATATAAAGTCTGCTGAAAGAAATGCATAAGGCTTTAAAAGCAAAACCAAAGACACTACCCAGCATTCTCTACAATCACACCTCCTAGGGAGGGCATAAAGGGAAAGAGAAAAAAATAATATTACACGGAAGAAAAACAAAAAATCCTACATGCACAAAACCAATTATAGAAAGCAAAAGTGCTAGCATCTCCAGAAGGGAAGGAACCAACACAAAAATGCTGTCACCATGAAAAAATTGAATGTAGTGACACCACCAAAGAATCATACTCTTAAGCAATGGTCCCTGACCAAAATGGAAACTGAGAAATGACAGACAAAAAATTTAAAGCATTTTATTGAAAGGAAACTCAAAGAGATCCATGACAAGGCTGAAAATCAACACAACCCAGGAAATGAAAGAAGAGATAAAAATTAAAAAAAAAAATCAGATTCAGGAATTAAACTCACTTAAGGAATTTCGAAACACAATTGAAAGCTTTATCAATAGACTGGAAAAAGGAAAAGAAATAATTTCAGAACTTGAAGACTCATTTTTTGAACTAATTCAACCAGACAAAAATAAAGAAAAAATAATTTTATAAAACGGACACTTTTTTTTGAGAAATATAGAGTTATGTAAAGATACCAAACCTATGAATTATTTGCATTCCTGAGCGAGGAGAAAAAGTCAACAACCTGGAACATAGATTTAAAGAAATAATTCAAGAAAATTTAATCTTGCTAGAGATAAATAGATGATAGATGATAGATAGATAGACAGATAGATGATAGATGATAGGTAGATAGATACAAGAAATCCAGAGAACACCTGCAATATGCTATACAAGGCAAATATGCCAAAGGTATTTAGTCACCAGGCTGTGCAAGATCAATGCTAAAGAAAAAAAAATTAAAGGCAGCTAGACAGACACGTCAGATAACATTAAAAGGTTAACAGTGGACATATAAGCATAAACCTTACAAGCCAAAAGAGATTGGGGGCCTATTTTCAGCATTCTTAAATACAAGAAATTCTGACTAAGAATTTCATATTTTGTCAAACTAAACTGCATAAGCAAAAGGGAAATAAACCCTTTTCCAGACAAGCAAGCACTAAGGAAAATCATTACAACTAGACCAGCCTAATAAGAAATCCTTATGGGAGTTCTAAACATGAAAATAAAAGAATGATACATGCTACCACAAAACACACTTAAGTACTCAGCCCACAGACACTATAAAGCAGCCACGCAATAGAAACTACAAAGAAACCAGCTAACAATTTCATGATAGGATCAAAATCTCACATATCAATATTAACTTTGAATCCAAATGGTCTAAATGCCCCCATTTAAAAGGTACAAAGGGGCCAGGCACGGTGGCTCACACCTGTAATCCCAGTATGTTGGGAAGCTGAGGCAGGCAGATCATCTGAGGTCAGGAGTTTGAGACCAGCCTGGCCAACATGCCAAAATCCCCTCTCTTCTAAAAATACAAAAATTAGCTGAGTATGGTGGTGGGCTCCTGTAATCCCAGCTACTCGGGAGGCTGAGGCAGGAGAATCACTTGAACCTGGGAGGCTAAGTTTGCAGTGACCCGAGATTGGGCCACTGCACTCTAGCCTGGGTAACAGAGTGAGATTCTGTCTCAAAAAATAAAAAATTAAATAAATAAATAAATAAATGTACAAAGTGGAAAGTTGGAATATAAAAAAATACCCATCCGTCTGCTACCTTTAAAGGATGCATTTCACACATAATAACACCCATAGGCTCAAAGTAAAGGGTTTTAGAAAGATACACTATGCAAACAGAAAATGGAAAAAGAGCAGGGGTTGCTATTCTTTTATCAGATAAAACAGACTTTAACCTAACAACAGTTAAAAAGAACAAAGGAGAACATTACATAATGATAAAAGTTTCACTCAAAAGGAAGACTCAATAAAATATAAAGGCACCCAAAATTGGAGCATTCTGATTCATAAAACCAGTACTTCTAGTTCTACAAAAGGATTTAGACAGACACACAATAATAATAGGAGAGTTCAATATCCCATTGACAGCATTAGACACATCATCAAGGCAGTAAACTAACAAAGAAATTCTGGACTGAAACTCAACACATGACCAATTTGACCTAATAGGTATCTACAGAATACTTTACAGGTAAACCACAGAATATTCATCTTAACTACACATGAAATGTACTCCAAGATTAACCACAATCTTGGTTCCAAAGCAAGTTTCAATAAATTCAAACAAATCGAAATCTTGTAAACCACATACTCATATCGCAATGGAATAAAAATATAAATCAATACCAAGAAGGTCTCTCAAAACTACTCAATTACATGGAAATTAAGCAACTGGTTTCTGAATAATTTTAGGTAAAAACAAAATTAAGGCAAAAAATTTAAAAAAGTTTGGACTAAATAAAAACAGAGACAAAACGTACCTAAATCACTGAGATGCAACAAAAGCAGTATTAAGAGAAAAGTTTATGTCCTTCAATGCCTACCACAAAAAGTTAGAATGCTCTCAAATTAATAATCAAATAGCACACCTAGAGAAACCAGAAAAACAAGAGCAAATTAACATCAAAGCTACGAGAAAAAAATTAAATAACTAGAGTCAGATTGGAACCAAATGAAATTGAAATGCGACCATCCATAAATGAATGAATCAACAAAACCAAAAGATGAACTATTTGAAAGAATAAATAAGATTGATAGACTGCCACCAAGGTTAACAGAGAAAAAAATAGAAGATCCAAATAAGCACAATCAAAAATGACAAAAGTGACGTTACAACTAATCCCACAGAAATAGAAAAGATTCTCAGAGACTATTATGACCACCTCTATGTACATAAATTACAAAATCTAGAAGAAATGAATTAATTTTAAAAATACACAATATCTCAAGAATGAATCAGGAAGATATTGAAACCATGAACAGATCAATATCAAGTTCTGAATTTGAATCAGTAACAAAAAGCCTACCAACTAAAAAAAGCCTTGGGCCAGATGAGTTTATAGCTAAATCTGCCAGCTGTACAAAGAAAGGCTGATACCAATTCTACTGAAACTAGTCCAAAAAAATCAAAGAGCAGGGATTCCTTCCTAACTCGTTCTATGAAGCCAGTAGCACTCTGATACCAAAACTTGGCAAAGCTACAATGAAAAAAGAAAACTACAGACCTATATCCCTGATTAACATAGATCTAAAAAATCCTCAACAAAATGCCAGCAAAACAAATCCAACAGCACATCAAAAAGTTAATTCACCATGATCAAGAGGCTTCATTCCTGGAATACAAGGTTAGTTCAACGTATACAAATCAATAAATTGGATTCATCACATTAACAGTATTAAAAACAAAAATCATATGATCATCTCAATACATGCAGAAAAAGCTTTAAATGAAGTCCAACATCCTTACATGATGACAACCCTCAATAAACTAGCTGTCAAAGAACCATACATCAAATTAATAACAGCCTTCTATGACAGACTCACAGCCAACATCACACTGAATTGGCAAATGCTGGAAGCATTTCCCTGAAAACTGGCACAAGACAAGAATGCCCATTCTCACCACTCTCATGCAACATAGTACTGGAAATGTTAGCCACAACAATCAGACAAGAAAAAGTAATAACAGTCATCCAGATAGGAATAGTAGTTGAACTATCTCTCATCATGGACAGTGTGATTCTATACCTAGAAATCCCTAAAGGCTCTTGGAACTGATAAACAACATCAGTAAAGTTTCAGGCTACAAGATCAATGTATAAAAATCAGTAGCATTTCTATGCACCAGTAATGTTCAAGCTGAGAGTCAAATCAATAACACAATCCCATTTTCACCATTTATAGTAGATACACACACAAAAACACAATACTTAGGAATACAGCTAACATGGTAGATGAAAGATTTATACAATGAGAATTACAAAACCCTGCTGAAAGAAAACAGAAACATCACAAACAAATGGAAAAATATTCCATGCTCATGGATAGGAAGAAACAATATTGTTAAAATGTCCCTACTGCTGCCCAATGCAATTTACACATTCAATCTTATTGCTATCAAACTACCAAAGTCATTTGTTACAGAACTAGAGACAATTATTATAAAATTCATATGGAACCACAAAAAGCCAAAAAGCACCTGCATAGCCAAAGCAATCTTTTTTTTTTTTTTTTTTTTGAGATGAAGTTTTGCTCTTGTCCTCCAGGCTGGAGTGCAATGGCACGATCTTGGCTCACTGCAACATCCACCTCCTGGGTTCAAGCGATTCTCCTGCCTCAGCCTCCCGAGTAGCTGGGATTACAGGTGCATACCATCACACCCAGCTAATTTTTTTTTTCAAGTACAGACGGGTTTTCACCATGTTGGCCAGACTGGTCTCGAATTCCTGACCTCAGGTGATCCGCCCGCTTCAGTCTCCCAAAGTGCTGGGATTACAGGCATGAGCCACCATGCCCAGAGAGCAAAAGCGATCTTTAGTGAAAAGAACAAAGCCGGAGACAGCACATTACCTGATTTCAAGCTATATTATAAGGCTACAGTAACCAAAACATCAATATACTGACACAAAAACAGACACATAAATAATGGAACAGAATAGAAACCCCAGAAATAAAGCTCACGATTACAGTCATGTGATCTTCAACAAAGTCAACAAAAATAAGCAATGAAGAAAGAACTCCGTATTCAAAAAATGGTGCTGGGATAACTGGACAGTCACGTGCAGAAGAGGGAAAATGAACACCTACCTTTCACCACATACAAAAATTAACTCAAAAAGGATTAAGCATTTAAATGTAAGGCCTAAAATCATAAGAATCACTGAAGAAAAACCATGAAACACTACTCCAGACATTAATCTTCAGAAATAATTTTTGACTAAGTCCCCAAAAGCAATTACAACAAAAACAAAAATTGGTAAGTGGGATCTAATTAAAGAGTTTCTACACAGCAAAATAAACTATCAACTGAGTAAACAGACAACCTACAGAATGAGAGGAAATATTTGCAAATTACACATCTGACAAAGGTCTAATATGCAAAATCTATTCAGAATTTACACAATTGAAAAAGCAAAAATTAAATAGCCCCATTAAAAATGGGCAAAAACATGAACAGACCCTTCTCAAGAGAAGACGTATAAGTAGCCAACAAACATATAAAAAAATGTTCCACAGCACTAATTCTCAGAGAAATGCATTTTAAAACCACAGTGAGATACCATTTCACATTATTCAGAATGGCTATTACTAAAAACTCAACAAACAACAGTTGCTGGTGAGGCTGCAGAGAAAGAGAACATTTATACACTGTTGGCAGGAATGTAAATTAGTTTAGCCACTGTGGAAAATAGTTGAAGATTTCTCAAAGAACTTAAAACACAACTGCTATTTGATCCAGCAGTTCCATTATCAGGTATATGTACCCAAAAGAAAACAAATTATTCAATCAAAAGACAAATGCATTTGCATGTTCATTGTAGCAGTATTTGCAATAGCAAAGACATGTATTCAACCTAGGTGCCCATCAGTGGTGGAATGAATAAAGAAAATGTTACATGACTGGGCGCGGTGGCTCACACCTGTAATCCCAGCACTTTGGGAGGCTGAAGCGGGCAGATCACAAGGTCAGGAGTTCGAGACCAGCCCGGCCAAGATGGTGAAACCGCGTCTCTACTAAAAATAAAAAATTAGCCAGGCGTGGTGGCACATACCTATAGTACCAGCTACTCGGGAAGCTGAGGCAGGAGAATCCCTTGAACCCGGGAGGCGGAGGTTGCAGTGAGCCGAGATCGCGCCACTGCACTCTAGCCTGGGCGACAGATCGAGACTCCATCTCAAAAAAAAAAAAAAAGACAAAAGAAAAAGAAAAGAAAATGTTACATATATACACCATAGAATACTAACCAGTCATGAAAAAGAACAAAATCATGTCCTTTCAGTCACATCAATGTAGCTGGAGGCCATGATTCTAAGCGAACTAATGCAGGAACAGAAAACCAAATACTCCACGTTCTCACTTATAAGTGGGAGTTAAACATTGGGTACTCATGGACATAAAGATGGGAAAATAGAAACTGGGGAGTACTAGAGGGAAGAAGGAAGGAAGGGGGCAAGGGTTGAAAAGTATTGCGTACTGCGCTCCGTACCTGGGTGATGGGATCGGTTGTACCCCAAACCTCAGTATCATGTAATATAGCAAGGTAACAAACTTTCACATTTACCCCCTGAATCTGAAATAAAAGTTTAAAAAAGAAGATAAAAACAAAAGGACCAGATTATTCATTGACCACTAGTATTAGAGTTAAAGAAATGGTGAATCAAAAATGGTTGCTAGGCTACCCATCTGTACAAACTTCCTGAAGAAAACAAAACCCTGAGGTGTCCCAGTTGGAACCCTGGGGAACACTTGTTATTTCTTAGGTTCGGAATGCCTAGGTTTTTCTATGCCTTCTGTATAAACCATCCTTACTCTTTATGTTGTGATCAAGCATCACTTTTCCTAGGATGCCCCCCTAGAGTCCTTCATGCTACAGAGACCATGGGGATAACTCCACAATTGCATTAATCAAAACGCATTGTAATGGTTAGCTTAGTCATCTTTATTCAATATGAACTTGCAAGTTGCTTGGGGAAAGGGACTGAATCTCTCATCTCTGTGTCTCTGATGCATTGCATAATGCAAGATATAGGGTATCCAATAAAGATTAGTTTAAAGGTGAGAAGAAGGAATATTATTAAATGGGTAATTTTCTATAGTAAAAATAAACAACAAAAACAAAATCGCACTGTCTTAAATCAAAAAAGTTTATTTATCATTCACTTTGTAGTCCTAGGCAGGCTGTCAAGCTATTCTGGGCAACTGTCCTGAGTATCTCTCTTTCAATTGGTGAATAAATAACAAGACTGCTCTCATCATGTGGACCCATCACATTCTGAATTCAAGGAAATTCAATTAGCAGTTGGAGGAAGAAAGCATGGGAGAAGCAAACCAGACACCCCCTGATCTGAAAGTACAATATATCACTGCTACCCACAATTCGTTGCAAGAACTAGACACTTCTTAGAGCAAAACTGTTTGGAAAATGTAAAAAAAAAAAAAAATCGTGAATTATGTTGAGCACTAACAG
Source organism: Theropithecus gelada (assembly GCF_003255815.1). Lineage (NCBI taxonomy): Eukaryota > Metazoa > Chordata > Mammalia > Primates > Cercopithecidae > Theropithecus > Theropithecus gelada. The sequence continues at coordinate 20,296,607 of NC_037684.1, forward strand.
TCTCTAATACAGAAGGATATAAAAAGGAAAAGAAGGAGCAAGAGAGAGAGAAACTAAGTAATTGAATACGACTAGAGTACAGAAAATAAGAGTAAGTCATAACATTCAGAGAGGAAGGTTCAGTTACACAATATGTAACTGGTGAACTAATAACCATTGTGGCAAGTGTGCTAACATCCCTACAATACAGAATCAAGATCATGCACTGTAAAGTGAGCATATATGGTGACAAAATAACTTTTTATATCACTATATGTGTAGTAGGCTAAAATGTGAATGTATTCATGGCTTACATATTTCTGCAAATATTTCCTTTCTTAAATATGCTATTTCATGCATAATAAGTTTGAGTTATATTGCTTGAGTTTTCCTTCTCATTCAGGGAAAGGTTGAAGATTAAGAACTCAGAACAGACAATATTTTTGGTGACATAATATCAGATTATTTATTATTCAGAAATATAATGTTGGTGTATGCAGAGCAGACATTAATGTACATATGCTTAAAACTCATAACCTAATCTTCTTTTTGCAGTTACTTAATGCAGTATGGTACCTAGAATTTATGGTATGAATTTTATAAGGCTATGAACCTCAGTTTCAGGAGGTATCCTTACTGTGCAAAATATTCCACTAGTTATCCAGTTGTATTTATGTGTTTCAACAGATTTGTTTTGTGTATTTATTTTAAAAATAAAATTAGGTTTTCTTGCTTGATTTTTTACAGCAAAATTAGCATATTCATAACGTTGAAGGTATAATGTTCTTATTATTGAAACTCTGCCTCTAGAATTGCACTTTAGTAAATATGTATTAATGTGTATTCATGAAACTGTAACAGGCAGTGACATCGCATAATCTGAAACCACCCAAGATATGAATGGGTGAGTATGCTAAAGGGAAAATGTAGATCTAAAATCTAAATCAAGCATTTCAAGATCATTCTGCTACTTAAGAGGTTTAGGTAATTGACATGGAGTAGCTCATTAAAACCATTTTTTAAACTTTTAATTAATTTCCTGATTCTCAATTTCATCATTTTATTTACTATACAGATTGTTTTGAGGACAATTTAAACATTTATAGAGAGACGCTTTAAAAAACTATTGAATAATATTGTATAATAATTAAAACTAGTCTGTCTCTATAACCAAACTCTTCCAAATTGTGACTGCACAGGAAGCAATTCATAGCATCATGTAAAAAGTAAGTTGAAAACTAACATATCTGTTTATAATATTTCTTTCAGGTGGTAGATGGGGAACAGGATTCTAGGCATTAGAGTAGAAGTAACACATTCTTATGCTCCTAGAATAACTTGCATTATTGTGACTTAACTAGATAAAATTTTGTGTGGAGTACTGACATCTCATTTGTAAGTAAAATTGGTCTATAATGTTACTTTTTAAAATTATATATGTCTTCTTTTTATATAAAATTATGTTAATTGGATAAAGTAGTGTGTTGGATAATATTCCTTCTATTTTTATCCTTTGGAACAATTGTGTAAGATGTGGGTTATCAGATTCCTCAGGCTTCGGATAAAATTCTCTATAAAACAATTTGTGCCTGATGCTTGTGTGTGTGTGTGAAGGGGCAAGTTGTGCTAAATTTTAGTTTATTTATTCAATTCCTTTAATTATTATAGGGATTTTTTGGTTTTCCTTTTCTTCTTGAGTCAAGTTTGCAAGTTAGTTATCTTTCTAAGGTATTACCCATTTTATTTAGGTGGGTCTGTGTGCTATTAATTCTAATAAAACTTTTATGTGTCCTTGAATTGAATGGAATGTATATGTAGATATAAAAAGAGATTTAAACATACATATAAATATAAGCTTTAATTGTTGAATATGAGTCTATATATTTACAAAATCAAATTATTATTATAATTTATGTTAATTTCTGAGGGATGGATGTTTAAATCCCTGTCTCTGACTATAGATTTATAAAAATCTATTTGTAATTTTGTCTTTGTTTTTAGTTTTGAGTTTTAACTGTTAAAGACTAGATCTCAATTGTGATATTCTTCCGGTAAGTAGTTTATTTTATAATTATGTCCCTAATAAGAATATTTCATCCTTAATTATGTCTTTATAGATGTATTTGTATAGCACAGCAGCTAACTTTGGTTAGCATTTGCCCAGTGTATCTTTTCTTATTCATTATTTTTAAAGTTTTTGAGTCATTATATATTTTGAGTTATTATATTTATATTTACAAATATTTTAGAATTGATTAATTTATATCCCATTTGAGACTATTTGTTTTTCAATGTGTAGCCTTACTCCATGTATATTTATTGATTACTGACATACTCAGTTTTCAGAAGTATTTAATATTATGACTTCCAGTTGCTACTCTTTTCCTAGTGGTTTTGTTTTTGCTTTTACTGAACCATGCCCCATTGCCCTTTATTCTTGTTACTGGTTTAGATATTATACATTCTAATGCTTTTATGTTTGAAGGTTATGTTTAAATTTTAATTCACGTAGATAATAAAGCAGAAAATTAGTCATCCTTATCAGCGGTCCCCAAACTTTTTGGCACGAGGGTCCTGTTTTGTGGAAGACAGTTTTTCCACAGACCTGGGAGTGCAGCTGAGATGCAAGAGATGGTTTTGGGGTGAAACTGTTCCACCGCAGATCATCAGGCACTAATTAGATTCTCACAAGGAGTGTACAACGTAGAACCCTCGCATGCACAGTTCATAATAGGGTTCACTCTCCTATGAGAATCTAATGCTGCCTCTGGTCTGGCAGGAGGCAGAGCTCAGGGGTAATGCTCACTGGCCTGCCACTTACCTCCTGCTGTGTGACTCGGTTTCTAACAGGTCAGAATGGATACTAGTCCACAACCTGGGGGTGTGGCACCCCGATCTATGTGATACCAAATGATAAATAGATCTTAGCTCTAATTCTGATTTCCTTGCTCCACTTTCTACATGATTTTTTATCTGTTGTTTTATATATGTCTTGACTTTATAAGTTGCTCCTATTTCGTATTATTCATGTCTAGTACATATTTTGAATTACACACGTATTTACCGATTTATTTGCACAAGTCTAATTTTGAAATATAATTATTTTGACACTTCTCTCCAATCTTCTGAGTTCAGAATATTTGTAACTTAAAAAAATTGTTTAGAAGTTCTTTCAGAAATAATCACTGACTATTAAAATCTGTCAGTCATTCTCTATAGGAAAATATATTTATTCCCCTTTCAGTCTTAAGTAATAATTAAACCAATTTTCATATGTTAGCCTCACCTTTTTAATACACTGAAAATGTCGTTCTGCTGTCCTGGCTCTAGAACAGACTAGTTAGGTCCAATTTGTCTGTCCTCAGTCTAGTTACACAAAACATATTTCTTTTCTGGTGGATTTTTTGAGATTAATATATGTTAACCTTATAATTAAGAAAGGATTATAAAAATATAGTAGTAACATATTTATAAAGAAAACATACGAAGGCCATATTTACATTCTGATATCTGGACTTGAGTTTGCTCTATTAGTGTGATTCGTTGGGTGAACCTGTGAAACAACTTCCTTTGCATCATATTTTTAGAGAGTATTTATTGATTGACTCCTTAGGTCCTGGCAGTCTGTGAGTTTCTATGAGAGCAAAGTTTTAAGACATGAAATCTGCACTTAAGGAATCATTTATACTGACTTACAGATAATTGATAGTTATTCCTATTCCAGAGTAGGCATGAAAAACCAAGGGTTAAGTTTCCCAAGTTCTGAGGACTTCATTGTATGTAGTGAATTTCAGATATGGCAAAGATTTCCTCCTCAGTTATGCCTCATTTGAGCCATCATTTCTCCTTTCCATCCTCAATATTATCACTTCATTGATGTATAAATTTTCTATTACTACCATACTGCTGTGTAACTAACTGCCAAGAAATTTAGTGGCTGAAAGCAAACATCATTTATTATTTATTACATGTCTATGGATTGGCAGGAAGTTCCCCTAGTGTTGGCTGGGCTCCTTCACGCTTCTGTGGTCAGTTGAGTCTTGAAGGTGGCTCTGCTGATACTGGCTGAGTTTTCTCATATGCGTGTGGTTGGCTGGCTGTGGGCTGTCTTTGTTTTTCTCCATGTATCTTTCTCACATTTCTCCTGTAGGCTATTCTGTACATGTTTTCATGGAAATGGAGAGAGTACCAGAATGAAAACAGAAATATGCAAGTAACTTTCAAACTTCTTCTTGTGTTAAATTTGCTAATAACCCATTGGGTAAATAGTGGAGAACAAGCTTCCAGTTAGTACAGGAGCATACTATCAAAAGGCAAGGATATGGGTAGATGGGTAAAATTAAGGTCATTTTTGGAATTCATCACCAAACTTGTTTACTGGAGTTTTTATACCTTCACAACCTATCTTTATAAACTCAATATGGTAGTGGCTAATCTCTTGCCAATCGCCTTTCAAAAAGGTAGTAATGCTGAAATTTGGTTTTGAATCCAGGTCCTTCTGATTCAAACTGTCATATTCTTTTCAACAATTCTTCATCTTTTGAAAATGTGGTGTGCATGTTATTTGTGTTTTTGTTTCCATTTTTTAAGCTAGTAAGATTCTTGTGATTTTAATGAAACTAAAATGTCAGTCACAAGCATAAATCAATAATATTTCTAAGCATAAATTCTACAAAAATATTTATTGGTTTTGCTTTAGTTTCTGTTTTTTGTTTTTTTTTGTTTTTGTTTTTGTTTTCCTGCAGGGCAGTATACTAATAGCACTTCTCTTGTAGCATTCTGGTTCATTGTTTTGCCTGCTATCTCACATTGGAACAGCAGGTGGTATGGGTCAAGTATTTTTCACTTTGCATCTTACTCTGCATAATGTAAGAACTTTTAGACAGCTTTTTTATCTTTATGTGTATCAATAAAAATTTACAGAAAGAGTTCATACCTTCACATTAGAAAAAATGGATGGAAGTTAATTCTTCTTCACGTTTTTATATTTATTTACATAGTAAACATGGCTTGAAAATATAAATAAAACTTACTGCTTAGAAGGTCATGGCCAGATGAGATCTACTATTAAAGCAGTTATTCTTCTGTACTGCTTCCAGCATAGCTTGCATTTTAGATAAAAATAACCTTCTTCTTTTATTGCAAAGAGTCATTGTTGCTTGTGTTTAGTTATCTGAAGCTTATCAACTCATGCCTGAACTACTATAAGTATCCCAGAAGTAACTCTCCCTCATGCCCTTGCCCATATCCCCACCTCCCAGGTACATACAACCTTTAGTCTATATCCTCTCTCTTCAATCCTTCATATTACGCAAGAAATATTATTTATAAACTTTTATTTTTCTCTTATTTTATCTAGTCCATAACTCACCTAAAATACCCACAGGCTCATTTGTAAGCTGACAAATGCTCTCCATGTACATTGATTGCAACATTAAGTAAAATTCATTTTCATCCTCTACCTTAGACCACGAATTGCCTTTCTATAAACTTGGTGCCACCATTGTCTCATTTATCTAAGCCAAAATCATATCTAATCTCTCTCTTGACCTCCCCTTCCTATCTCATCAATATTTATACCTTATACATTTTATACCTTAATCTCTTACATCACCACATCTTCATTATAACTACTCTTCGCTATTTTAGTCCCTCATTGGCTCCCTGTTGATAAATTATAATATTCATTTGCCTAGTTTTCTGACTTTTCATCTTAACTAGCTTATATGCATCCTTCCCAGGCTGCCAGAATTTCTTTGTAAAATGCACAATTCATCATTTGGCTTCCATTTTCAGTGGTTCTTATAAACCACTAAAATCTAACCCCTTAATATTTTAACAATGTTGATAGTCCCTCCATATCTTTGCATCTTTGTCTTTTATAACTTTCACTTTCTCCTGTATTAGCTCTAGGACTGCTGTAAGAAATACCATAACCTGTGTAACTTAAACAACAGGATTTGTTGTTGTTGTTGTTGTTGTTGTTTCACAGCTCTGGAGGCTGGATATCTGAAATCAAGGTGTCTGCAGGTTTTTCCCCCTCCCTGCTGAGTCCTGTGGAGGAGAATTTTTTCCATGACTTTCTCCTAACTTCTGGTGATTTACCAACAATCTTTGGTGTTCTTTGACTTGTAAAGGCAGCACAACAATCTGCCTTCATCTCCATATGGCATTCTCTCTGTGAGTATGTCTGTGTGCAAAATTCCTTTTGAATAAGGACACCAGTCATGTTGGATTAGGCTCCACCCATATAATCTCATTTGTACTTGGTTATCTCTGGAAAGAACATGTCTCCAGATCAAAGCACATTCTGAAGTAATTGGGTCAGTTAGAAGTCTAATGTATCTTTTCAGGAGGACACAATTCAACCTGCAACACCTCTTGTGTTTTTGCCCTAATGTGATGGTGATATGGTTTGACTGTGTCTGCATCCAAATCTCGAATTGTAGCTCCCATAATTCCCACGTGTCATGGGAGGGAACCAGTGGGATGTCATTGAATCATGGGGGCAGGTCTTTCTCGTGCTGTTCTCGTGGATACTGAATAAGTCTCACAAGATTTGATGGTTTTATAAATGGGAGTTCCCCTGCACATGCTCTCTTGCCTGCCGTCATGTAAGACGTGACTTGGCTCCTCCTTTGCCTTCTGCCCTGAGTGTGAGGCTCCCCCAGTTATGTGGAGCTGTGAGTCAATTAAACCTCTTTCCTTGATAAATAATCCAGTCTCAGTTGTCTTTACTAGCAGAATGAGAACAGACTAATACAGATGGATTACTTGTTCTGAAATATGTCATACACTCTCACACCTTAATTTACTTTTACATGCTATTCTTTCTACATAAATCTATTTTTCACTTAAGGTGAGATTTTAAATTCTACTATCAAGCTTAATGATCACCACCTATTATAAGATTCCATCTAAAACAACAACAAAATATTTCTACTCTCTATACTTTTAAAGAAGTGCCTATATGATTGTATATTACATTGAAATTGCTTTTTATACATCCCACAAATGAATGTGAGCCCTGTTAGTATAGGGCCTGTGTTATACTTATTTTTGTATCCAGAGTCTAGCACAGTATTAAGTAATACATCATATCCTAAATGTATATTTTAGATGAATTAAAGAATGAATGTGTGAATGAACTGCTACCAGTGAAATTTTGTCACAAGAATCTACCTAAAACAGTTAACTCTAAATTTTTTGCAGGAGGATGTTCAGGTTCCTTAATATAATTCCAATTACACTATAAAATATGGTGGATTAAGCTCCAGTACTTTCCCAAATTAATTGCCTAGTTGTGCCATTACCATTTTACTACTCCTTGACCTAGTTACATACTTTTTCAAACCATTCTGCATGTTCTGTATTCAGCAGACAAATACAATGTTTGCTGTGCAAAGTAAAGGAACATAGAATTCTCTTCTTTGGTAGTACAGTAATGGGTTCTCTCTGCGCCTGTTCCATCTCCATACCCATTTTCCAAAACTCACATTATTCTTCACTCCAAGCACCTTTAACTATGTTCTCCATTTTGCCCTTTCATTCTACAAAAGATTCTCATTTAACTCTAAGCAAAACTATACCTTGGCAACAGCTGTCTCACTTCTCAATCCCAGTACCATCTTCCATCCACTTTTCTTTTTGGAATTCACATCTTTTTATGATTACTAAGTGGTTATTTTCTCCTCCCATAGGAAATTGAAAGCCTACGGAGGCCAGGTACCATTATTAATAGACAAATATTTTTGCCTTCATCTAGCTTATGTTGTACAAGGCAGACATAAAAGTAAACAATAAGCCCCCAAAATAAAATAAAAAACATGAGATTTTAGAAAGTGATGGGTGATTTAAAAATAAATAGAAAAATAAATCACAGTAAGGGAGATAAGAGTAACTGAAATATAAACTGTGGTTAAAATGGAGCTTGTTGGGAAGATGACACATAAGGAAAGATGTGCATGTGAGGAAGTATCTGTCAATGAAAAGAGTCAAACTCTGTAAAATATTTCAAAGAGACTCATTCTGAGTCCAATATGAGTGACCATGGCCCAGACACAGCCCTCAGGAGGTCCTGAGAACATGTACCCAAGGTGGTCGGTAGTAGGGAGACATGAGATGTCAATACATTTAAGAAATACATTAAGAAATACATTGGTTTGGTTCAGAAAGGTGGGACAACTCAAAGCAGGGACTTCCAGGCTATAAGTAAATTTAAACATTTTCTGGTTGACAATTGGTTGAGTTATCTGAAGACCTGGGATCAATGGAAAGGAACATTCAGGTTAAGATAAAGGATTTTGGAGACCAAGTTTTATCGTGCAGAGGAATCTCTCAGATAGCTGACTTCAGAGGGAGCAGGCTGTACATTTTTTCTTATGGGACCTAAAAGGGTGCCTGGATCTTGGTTGAGTATCTCTTGGATCTGGAAATGAAATTAAGAAAAACAAAAGGGGAAGGGAATTCTCTATAGAATGTGGATTTTTCCCACAAGAGACTTTGCAGGGCAATTTCAATATATGACAAGGAAATATATTTTGGGGTTAAATATTTTTTTCCATGTCTCATAATGTTATGCCAGAGTCAGATTGAAAAGTAAGTCACAATATAGTAGAGTCAAATAAAACCCATCTGATGAGAATTTATGGCTTGTAGAACATGAATCCCTAGACCCTTTAGGTAGAAATTCAGGCAAGATAAAAATTCAGAGCTTCATCCTCATATCAAACATGTGTGAGGAGACTTCTAAGAAAAGGGGACAGTCTCCTAATTGAGGAGAATGCCTGGTATGTTTGAGGGATAGAAAGGAGCCCTGTGGATGGAAATAAGAGAAGAGGTGGGTGGGAAGAAGTAGAAAATGGCAACCAAACATAGCTTACAGATCATGTGTGACACTGAAAATCATATGTGTAATGCCATGCCTAACTACATAATCATCACTTTCTATTTCTTTGCCTTGTTATGTTGTCTTGAGAGCACATATTACTATCTATATTTGTTCAATTTATTTGATTGTTAAAGGTCTCTAATTTTACTCTCCTTCTAGAATGGAAGATCCTTGGGACCAAGACCTTTACTCATACCTAGATTGGTGCCTTGGACATAGTAATGTTCCAGTATATTTGTTGAAACATTAATGTTGCTTGGTATCTTCTTACACTTGCTAACTGCCACTTCCCTAGTTAGATCTGTTTTTCCAGGCATTGATATTTGTGCTCAAAATATATGTGCTGATTTGAACTACAACAATGGGAAATGAAAACAGCATAGTATCCTAGTAGGGATGTACTCCAAATTTGTCAGCACAAAAGCTTTCGCTGTGTTTATTTATTTATCTATCTACAATCTATATGCCTGGATACACTGCAGCTACTCATTGGCAAGGATAAACCTCTGGCCATGCTTATAATACACACAAACAAATAATTAACAAGCTGTTCTTAGTTTCTATAAAGATGTAAAGTTAAGACCAATACTCTATTGTCCATATCCTCAGAAATTGGAGCTCTATTCTGCTTAGAAATATCTTCTTAAGGAGAAAAATCAGAAAGAAAGAAAGAAGAAAGAAAGAAAGGAAGGAAGGAAGGAGAAAAGAAAAGAAAGAAAGAGAGGAAGAAGAAGAAGGAGGAGGAGGAGGAGGAAGAGGAGGAGGAAGAGGAGGAGGAAAAGAAGAAGAAGAAAGGAAGGAAGGAAGAAGAAGAAGAAGGGGGAGGAGAAGGAGAAGGAGGAAGAAGAAGAAGAAGGAGAGGAAGAAGAAGAAGAAGAAATGGAAGGAAGGAAGAAGGAAGGAAGGAGGGCAAGCGAGCAGGCAGGCAGAAACTAGCCCTCTTTAATATTTGTAGATTTTGTAGATTTGTACATTGTAGTATTTATGGATAAATTATTTGTTTATTATATGACTAAATAATAATGTTGCATAAAATTAAAAATAAGCAGAATCATCCACATATGCTGCTTATGTCATATTTCAATTATTTTCTTTTTTTCTGTTTTATTTAATTTATTTACTTATAATTATTATTTTTTAGATGGGGTCTTGCTGAGTACAGTGGCCATTTATAGAAATAATCATGGCACACTACAGTCTCTGACTCCTGGACTCAAACAATCTCTCTGCCTTGGGTTCACAAAGTGCTGGGATTGCAGACATCTAATTTTCATACCATACATCCCAGCTTGTGAGTATCACATGAACAATAGGTAGGACAGAAATAAGGCCAATCAAGAACTATATGCTCAACCCAGAAATCCAGCAGAGACAACTTTTGTAATGCTACCATTGCTTCAGGATGTTAAAGAAGAGTACATCTTATTATGGGACTTTCGGAAGATAATATCTATTGGAAATAACTCAAATGGAACTCTACGGATAAAAAGATATAGCAACATTTTAAAATTGAACATACAGAATTAATTAGAGATAGTCCATTCAATTATTTCTGTAAATAAATTATTCAAAGAGAAATATAATGGATACTAACATAATTTGAGAAGTAGCAAGGCATAGGGTTTAATTTCATGAACACAAAAGCAACACTGTGACTCAAACACTAGCAATGCTGCTTCAAAAATCTGTGACTTTGGGCCAGTTACTTTAATTTCTCTGTACTTCAGTTTCTTTACATTTAAAATGATGGTAAAAATAGTACCTCTCTCACGGGGTTGGAATTAACACATAAAATGCTTAGAATACTACCTAGTAGATAAGAAGTACTATCTAAGTTTTAACTATTTTGAATAGATGTAATAAATATGTGCCAAGATGTGCTCAGTATATCATTCAATTCTCATACAAACAATGCAAAATAGTATCACCATTTATATCTTTAAAAGTTAGGAAACTGAGGCTCAACAAACTTACTAACTCTGCCCAAATCCACACATGTAGTAGATTCTGAAGCCAATGTTTGAAAAAAGCTCATCACATTTGAAAACTTATATGTAAAACTCTTTCACGTCACTTCCAAGGTAATTATAGGTCAATAATTGCTAATATCTAATTTAATGGTACTTTGTAGGTTCTTATGTCAAGCCCACATAAGCTTTTCTTTTCTTGATCTTTTCCTTAATTTTTGATATTGGCCTTATTTTCTGTGTGATGCTTCTTTGGATTCCTGTTTGCTCTTCCATAAACTCAGATTCCCTCCCTTTCCCCCACCCCACATTTATTTTCATAATAAATTTACTTTGTTGTATATATGTCCATTGTTTGGAAAGAACTAATAACTGCCTCTTGGGAATTCCTCACTTTTCAAAAAAGAGAAAATTTTTGGTAAGAGAATATGTAATATTTTTCTCATAATCAAACAAATGAACAATATGGTTCTTTTTTTCTTCTTCTTTATCTGTAGCCACTGTTAAGAGCAAAGTATATTATTCAAAAAGGCTTTAGTGATTGTCTCACCTGATGGACACACATTGGGGATATATGATGATACAGAAGGCAGACATTCTGCCTCAAAACATTTTATTATGTGTGGATTATAGGTAGCTGGTTCCCAACATTCAGATAATTGGAACATCAAAATGTTTAAATGGATTTTGAAGAATAGCTGATTCATTTAAATGTAGCACAAATTATTTGAAAATGAGAAATTATCTACTTCTTAAAATGAAAATGAGAAATGTACCCTGTGCATGCTTTTAATTCTAACATTTAAATGACATTGTAGCGTGATTTTTCTGAATGTAATGCTGAATTTTTATTTTATGTTGTTTATTCACTAAAATAGTTAAGCACTTAAAATATTTTAGTCACACATAAAACAAATTTAAGCTTCATTACATCTGGTAATATGTTGCAAAATAAAAGTTTTTTTGTAGAATATGTTTGGCAATAAATTATAAAAACTTATTAAAATAAAGATATTATAAATTGCATGTGACATAATACATTGGATAATAAATTATTAAAGCTTTCAAGTAAATTTTGCAATGATCAATTATAACTTGGAAAAAAATTAGAAATTTAGAGGTGTTCCAAAAATTTGGAATATGAAAGGATAAGCATAGCATTCCAAGTGCTGAAAATCTCATAAACAAAAATTTAAATTTAGTAATGTGTCTGATACATGCTGTGATATGGTATAATGCCCATGGTGATCAACAGATATAGTTTATGATAATGTCCTACGAGATGAAACTTATTTGTTACCTTTCCCTTTTTCTATGTGTTACAGATGGGACTCCTGCTTCGTTTGCTTAAATTACTGCAGTGATGATAAATTTTTGGCGTGAGGATCCAAACAGGGCCCCCCCTTTTTAAAAGAAACCATGTTGGTATGTAATTTCATGTTTGCCTTTATGAATTTTAATTGATACTTTTCCTAATGTAACCTCTTCCATGAAAGCAAGCTCTTATTATTGATGATCCTTAGACGTATATATCTGACTTACAGCCAAAGCATATACTATAGGGCATATATATTATAGAGCATACTTTATAGATATACACAATACTATAGAGCATACTTTATATATATACACAATATTGTATATACACACAATATATATATCTACTATATATTATATATATACACACACACGCAGTACAGTAAAGTTTTGCTGAAGTTGGTTGAATTAGCAAAGACATAACTAGTATGAAGAACCCCACAAAAAAAGTCAAGGAAGCCTCGGAAAAGAGTGTTCTTGGCAAAAGAAACATAAGTTTAAAGGCTTTAAGTCTTGGAGAAACAAGAATATGGCAATGGTGACTGAAACGGAATGCAGTTGGAAGAATTAGAGTAGATGGGCTCAGAAAGGTGCAGAGCACAGGTTCTATAAGACATTGTAGGATAAAGTAAGAGTCTGGATTATAGTCAAAGAGTAGGGAAACATTATTAGGTTGTGTTCAGAAAAAGAATTATGTGATATAATGTGCATATTTAAAGATAACTGTGTAGAGTGTTCTATTGTGTAGAGAATAGACTGTTAGGAGTAAAAGTAGAAAGTTTTGCCCAGTGACAGACACTGGTGGCCCAGACAAGGGTAGAGACAGAGTTGGATTTTGGAGCTACAGAGACTGTGCTTGCTGATAAATTAGAAAGAGGGATAATTTATTCTATTTTATAGAATAAAGAGTTGCTTGATTCTAAAAAAAAAAGGGGGGGCAGTGGGGGAGAAGGAAGAGGTGTAGGAGGAGTAGACACAGAGAACAAGAAGAATCTAATAAAAACTATCTAGTCATTTGGCTTGAGTAACTGGGTGACTATCTGAGGAATTCCACCAAAGGGCAAGAAATGGCTGACTGATACATGGTTTGGGCACATGTAAATCACAAGTATTATTTTGGGCATGTAATTGAGATTGTCAACTAGATGATAATACTTGAGTTTGAAATATGATGTTGATTATGATGATTATCTTAAATATCTGCAAAAACATTCTGTATTATTGATAGTATATTAGATACAGATCACTTAAGTAACATAGTTATGATTTCAATTGTTAATTAAAATAATCATAATTCAAACCCCAAGTTGACTCTCAATGTAAGTTTGGTTGGTTTGTACCACTCTTCACTATGCCTAACCTGCAATGAAGGATCCAACATATATTCAGATAGGAGTAACTTAAGACAGAGTGTGACCAATAAAAATTATAACTGAGAGGAAAGACCTTTTTTTTGGCTGGTGGAATGCATGAAGTCATTCTAGGAGAAATAGTTGGTGGGTTGAAGAGGTGAGTTTCAATAGGTAAAGTTGATGGCAAAGACAGAATATGGGGATGGGCAAGGCAAAAGAGAAGGCGGAATGTTGATGCTAGATACTGGCTATTATGGTAAAGAAATTATATTTTCTTCTGAAAAGAAAAAGCTCTGTAAGTTTTTGAGTAGGGTTAGATGACTGGCCATATGAAAGTATTAATAATGTACAGCATATGTCCCTCTTATAGAAAACCATTAAAGGTCTAACCAAATGGACCAAAATTCACCTATTTTACATGTAATAAACCTGAAACTATGATGAAAGTTTACTCACAAAAGATTATATAAATAGCTAATGGTTAATCCAGAATTAGAACTCAGGTATCATGGTGTATCGATTAAATATTTCTTGTATTCCTGGAGTGTAGTGACTATTCACAGGCACAGTCATTATAGCACTCTGCAGCCTCAAACTTCTGGTCTCAAGTGATCCTCTCATCTCAGCCTCCAGAGTAGCAGTGACTAGAGGTGTGCACCACTGTACCCAGCTGTGGCATGGATTATTCATCAATGTCAAATTCTATTAGGAAGGATCCTCCCTTTCTATCTGATGTGGAATATTTAACTTGATTACTATTAATATGTGAAAGTTTTATATTATACTCATGTATTAGTTTGTTCCCACACTGCTATAAAGAAATACCTGAGACTGGTTAAATTATAAAGGAAAAAAGTTTAATTAACTCACAGTTCCTCATGGCTAGGAAAGGCTCAGGAAACACAAAATCATGGTGGAAGGGGAAGCAGGCATGCCTTACAAGGCAGCAGGAGGGAGAGAGCAAGCAAAAGCAGGGAAAACTGCCTTATAAAACGATGAGATCTTGTGATAACTCACTATGATGAAAACAGCATAGGGGAAACCACTCCTGTGATCCAATCACTGCCCCCTTGGTTCCTCCCTCCACACTTGGGTATTATGGGGATTACAATTCAAGATAAGATTTGCATGGGAACATAGAGCCAAACCATGTCATTCTATCCCTGGCCCCTCCCAAATCTCACATCCTCACATTTATAAACACAATCATGCCTTCTCAACAGTCCCCCAAAGTCTTAACTCATTCTGGCATTAATCCAAAAATTCATAGTTCAAAGTCACATCGAGACAAAGCAAATCCCTTCTTCCTATGAACCTGTAAAATTAAAAGCAAGTTAGGTACTTTCTAGATACAATGGGGCACAGGCATTGGGTAAACGCTCCTATTTCAAAAGAGAGTAATTGGCCAAAACAGAGGCCATAGGCCCCATGCAAGCCCCAAATCCAGTGAGGCAGTCATTAAATCTTAAAGCTCCTAATTAATCTCCTTTGATTCCATGTCTCACATCCAAATCATGCTGATGCAAGAGGTGGGCTCCCATGGTCTTGGGCACCTCTGCCCCTATGGCTTTGTAAGGTACAGCCCCCTTCCCAGCTGTTTTCATGGGCTGGTGTTGAGTGTCTGCGGCTTTTCCAGGTGTGTGGTATAGACTGTTGGTGGATCTAGCATTCTGGGATCTGGTGGAGGTTTCCTAACCTCAATTCTTGACTTCTGTGCACCTGTAGGCCCAACACCACATGTAAGTTGCCAAGGCTTGAGGCTTGCACCTTCTGAAGCCATGGCCCAAGCTATACACTGGCACCTTTTAGCCATGGCTGGGCCACAGGGTGCCAAATCCAGAGGGCACACAGAGCAGCAGCGGGGCCCAGCCCAGGAAACCATTTTCCCACCTAACCCTCTGGTTCTGTGATGGGAGGGGTTGCCATCAAGATCTCTGAGATATCCTGGGGACATTTTCCCATTGTCTTGGTGATTAACATTTTGCTCCTTGTTACTTATGCAAATCCCTGTGCTGGCTTGATTTTCTCTCCAGAAAATGGGTTTTTCTTTTCTATTGTATCATCAGGCTGCAAATTTTCCAAACATTTATGCTCTGCTTCCCTTTTGAATATAAGTTCCAATTTCAGATCATCTCCCTCAAGTTCTAAGATCCACAGATCTCTAGGGCAGGGGCAAAATGCCGCCACTCTCTTTGCTAAAGCATAGCAAGAGTGGCCTTTGCTCTAACTCCCAAAAAGTTCCTCATCTCCCTCTGAGACCACCACATCCTGTACCTTATTGTCCATATCACTGTCAGGATTTTGGTCAAAGCCATTCAACAAGGACCTAGGAAGCTCCAAATTTTCGCACATCTTCCTGTCTTCTTCTGAGCCCTCCAAACTGTTGCAACCTCTGCCTGTTATCCCGTTCCAAAGTTGCTTCCACATTTTTGGGTATCTTTATAGTGGTAACCCACTCTACAGCTACCAATTTATGGTATTAGTCCATTCTCACACTGCTTAAAGAAATACTCGAGACTGGGTAATTTATAAAGGAAAGAGGTTCAAATTACTCACAGATTCACATGGCTGAGGAGGCCTCAGGAAGGAGAAGCAATGCATGCATTTCATGGTGGTAGGAAAGAGACAGCGAACAAAAGCATGGAAAACTGCCTTATAAAACTATCGGATCTCATGGGCACTCACTCAATATCATGGAAACAGCATATGGGAAACTGCCCCCATGTTCCAAATCACTTCCCACCTTGACCCGAAGATTACAATTCAAGATGAGATTCATGTGGGGACACAGAAACAAACCGTATCAATCCCCATTATGAAATCTAATAATATTATTTATCAACAGATTTTAATCTAATAAAAGATATTTATTGTTAAAAGATAATTATTAATGTTGTATATTATATACAAAAAATGTTGGTTGGTTACTAGAAATGTCACTTCAAAAGAGTAAGGAGAATGAATTACTAATCTGACTTGGACTAAAATTCCACATATCTTTGTCATAGCATTTAAACAATGTATGATATTTATTTGCCCATCTTGGAGATGAAACTTTTATATCTGCATTCTCTACACCTAGTTTAATACTTGATATATTATATTATCTGAAAAAGTACTACAAATCATTTGGATTATCCAAAAATACATCATTATCATCACCAGCACCACTATTATCATTGCTATGTTGTGACTTGTCTGAAGCTTGTCTCTTTCATTTGTTTTATTTGAAAGTGACTGAAACCCAAAATTAATCAGTCTACCCAAAAGGAAGATTTATGATGAACACACTGGGACACATCTGAATGACCCAAGGCAATGACCCAAGGGACCTAGATGGGCATTAGCTTCTTAATATGATCCAAGTATCCAGAGTTCTCAGAAAGACACAAATTCATCCAGCTTGAATGGAGTATCTAGCCACAAACAAATTTTATCTGCTAAGGGTCATGGACATGTTTTGATATGAAATGCCTATTACCATAACCATTCAAATAACTGAAGTTTGGAGATTAGTCAATTTGATGAGTTGTCAATTCAAACAAAATTAAGTGCTGAAAGCCACTTTCTAAGTAATCAATTTTCCAGTTGATTAATATGTAAAAATTTCCAATTGTAAAATATGTAAAATTCACCAAATACACTAGCTATCAAAAATGTTTCCAACAGGTTTGATGGGTCAGTTAACAGTTTTAACAAGGATGTATACATTTCATCACTCCTGACACATAATTTAATATATAAACACAGAGACACATCTATACGTATATATGTATCTTCATAAATATTAACTTTCTGACAATTTTAAATATAAACTGAACCTAATTAATATTATAGTTAGTTCCCAAAGATAACACATTATACCTGACATACTTTAAACTTGGAAAGTTAAAAAAATCAAAAAGCCTCTAAAAAATATCTAAAGTAGCTGAAAGAATCACATTATTTATTCAATACTGGAAGTTTGGTTTTTAACAAGAAGCAATTGGAAACACTGACTTGTTAGCTGTTAAAAGAGATTCAATATCAAAGAATAAAAGTGTCCAAGTAGGAAAGCAAGGTATGGATGCCCTGGAGGGATAACTATAATGGACTCCATGATAGAAATGGACTAGAAAGTCACAGGAGCAACCACATCACATAATAAATTGTTGCAACTAATTTCTAAATAAAACAAGTGAAATGTAAAATGCTACCCAAAATTTCCACATGAATCCTAAAGCCCTGAAAACTACAAAACTAAAATAAAGTGTAGTTGAGTTTGGTTTTTTAATTATATGAACCCCAAAATTTCCCACATAAAATAATGATGCTTTGGTTACAGAACATACCATTTGCATGTTGAAAGAAATATATACACATATTTAGTATTTTAATATAAATACTTGGGTTGTAATGATCATAGTTACACTTCAGTAGTGGCAACCTAAATTGTATATTCCTTTTAAGCTCTTAAAATGTTCTTATTAAAGCATTTAAATTATTGTGTTAATTTGTTAAAATCATAAACAAATTTCACAAATGTGTTAAATTGGTCATTTAGCAACATATTCATCAGAAAGACTGGTTTTTGGCAGAATTACTATGTGGCAAACTGAATTTCAGTAATTTGGTTTGGTAAATTTATCTTCAGCAAATTGGTTTGATTTCATGCATGGTTGGCGGATAATGTTTATTCTTATGGATGTCTCCTACGCAAAGATCTCAAATCACGCCAGTGGTAGAATACAAACAAATGATACTCTTCATATCCCTATCTCTAGTTTAGCACATAGCCTTTCTCTTTTTTGTGGTAGAAAAATCATTGACGTGCCAATAAGCTAAAAATGTCATGCTCCCTGGTGGGACTGCTAAAGGAGTTAAAACAAATTGAGTATTTAAATAATGCCTTTGGGGCACCTTTATTTATCTCCCCCCCCCCCCCCCCCCC
>NC_037684.1:20315420-20420071 GCF_003255815.1 Theropithecus gelada
CCGCAGTCAATTCAGTTTTTAGCTTCACGCCCATTATGATTCAAGTACTAACTCTGCCAGAAGGCTTGCCATCACACGGAAATAACCATGGCCTTTGTTAAATCCCTTTGCTTCTGTAGCTTGCTTCAAAACTTGGCAGAACAGAAGAGGAAGCTGCAAGCTGCTGATGCTGGTGTTCTCACACTGCTGCCATCAGTCACTCTACGTCTGGTTCTTCAGTGCCCAGTTCTCTAGGATCTGGGGTCAATTCTAGATCCTGCTATGGGCTCAGATCTTACCGGGGAAAATGTTTGACAAAATTTTTTTTGGCAGATGCATTATCTGAACACTCCCTGCCAGAACCTCTGCTGTGAGCGATGCAAAACTTGGCCAGCCTTGAGAAGGGTTGGCCAAGTTCCAACCATTGGAATAACCCACATGTTCCACCTACTGTGCCATTTGGACTGCTGCCAAATGCAACATCATCTGCCAAGAGCAATGTATGCCTCTGTGCCTCCCAGTGGACTGCCTCCAGGAATCAGGACACCATTTTCTTCCTCTATATTTGCATGCCCTCCATCCTGTGGTCCCCATTCAGCCCCAACTGTGCCATGCCCCACAGGACCATATTCTGCATCATATATGTCCCTTCCAACGCTACCTAGACTGCAGGGTGAACCCACAGATCCAGCTCTAGCTGCTCTTTAAGTCCATAGGGATCCATATCTTGTGAATCTTGACCACCAGGAATGGGAGGGCATTATCTCACCCCTAATATGCCATACCCCTCTCCAGGGCCACATCCTGTTCCTCCTCCTCCCCAAGCACCAGGGCCAGCACCACCTGTTCCACAAGTCCACTGTTTTTCCAGGAGCCTGAAGATTACCCCCACCATATTCTGACCATACAGAAGCATATCCTACACCAGGACTCTATCTTATTCCCAATCTTTTCCAAGGGCCCCCAGGGCCTTCTAGAGTTCCGCAGATGCCTGGTGGCCCTCATTCTTACTTTAGGTTAACAATAGATGAAGACATGATCTTTGCTTTTTTTTTTTTTTTTTTTTGAGACGGAGTCTCGCTCTGCCGCCCAGGCTGGAGTGCAGTGGCCGGATCTCAGCTCACTGCAAGCTCCGCCTCCTTTAAGTAGATGTATGTAAGCACAAATGCATATATAAAAATTTCTGGCTTCACTTTTCTTAAAGGGTATTCCAGAAAGAACAACCCTTCTACCTCTCAGAGAAGATACCTGTCTCTTATACTTAGATATGTAGTACATTAGATGGATATAATCAGATAATGTAGAAGTAAATAATTCAAATGTGATTTTTATTTAGTTTTCATGGAAAGTTATACATGATTAAGTATTGAATAGCTCTTTTATACAAATTGTGTAAATTATAAAACTATGCACAAATCTAAACTGATGTGGATTATTGTTACAAACTGAAACTTTATTGGCAAATTATTTCAAGTATTTTTGCATAATTACCCCCAATAAATAAACTTTAAACACACATTATAGTCTTAACCAAATGATGCCTTTCAACATTTTGAGCTGCTTTATTTATAGGATAAACAAACCTGTTTCTCTTGAGGTTATATTTTGGGTACATATTTAATGTTGTCAGTAATTTTTGTCAGATGTTGAGTCCATTAGCCAGCCAGTGTTCATTTTTTATCCTTGATCATTCAGTAAAATCTTTTTTTTTTAATTTGTTTTATTTTTAGCCATATGGGTCATACAGCACTCAAATCTGCCATTTAAGGAAACTAACTTCTTTTCTTTTTAATCCAGGCCAACATGTCTGTAAATTATATTCTTGGAAAATTAATGATCTCTTTGTATTGCTTTGGAGTAGATTACGAAATGTTCAGATTGCTTTGGGAAGAATTCAAGTAAGGAAATAATTCTCTCTTTTGTTTTAAACCTCACACTATATAAACTGTAGGAAATGGTTTCTTGGAAGAAGTAATTTTCATGCCCACAAAACCTGAGGTATTTATTCTGCCTAGACTATTCCCTGTAGTCCCTCTCCTCCCCAGTTCTTTAGAAGAAGCATTTCTCTTGATTCCTCTCTGATACAGAAAACTGGCACATTCTAGGGGTCTATCATAAAAGCATATAGCAATTATGTCTAGAGAGCCTTAAGTCATATGGACATGACTGTTCTCTTTGGTACAAATGTGAATCAAAATGTGCATCTATCTCTCAGAGTCTGGTTAAGCTGTGTCATTTAATCTTACATAGTTTCCTAGATCTGCTCACAAAGTGCTTATGGTTAACAGTTCAGTTCTATATTTGGTGACAGGTAAATAAATAGACTTGAATGCTGTCTTTGAAAAAAAAAAGTCCTCTAGCTTTAGCACTGAAAATAGTAACAAATTGTAGATCTTTGCAACTGAGTTTAAAACTTTAAAATGGCGGTGCAAGGTATCTACCTAGGTTTAACATTAAGGCAGGTGCTTAATACAACTTCAGAAAATCATAAAGGCAATGATGCATATTTCAATGCTGCACATAAAATTCATATTTGGTCCTTACAGATGACCTTAAGAAGGGGGGGCGCCTTTTGTGTGTGAATGTGTACGTGTGTGTCCATGTATGTGCATATGCATACAGGCATGCATGTGTGTAGGCAAGTGATTGTGTTTTTAAGTTACAGATATGATATTTGGTCATCCAAAGTAAAAATAACAAAGTCAGAGGTCACCCAAAATTTGAGAAAACAGCATTCTTTTAAAATGAGGCCACCATTCACTGACTCAGCTGATCTAGAAATTAATTTATTAAACTAAATTAGTATTAGTACATGCTCTTATGGACACCAAAACTGCAGCAGTGAACAAAATAGACAGAAATCAAGTTTTAACAAGCTTGCATTAGAGTGGGAAAAATTATAATGCAAAAAAAAACTAATTAAAATGTACAGCATGTCAAGTGGTGTTAAGAGCCAAGAAAAGAACTATGCAGGCAAGTGGATAGGTGGTACCCAGTTGGGTAGGGATGTGTGTGTGTGTGTGTGTGTGTGTGTGTGTGTGTGTGTGTGTACAGTTGTGGCTATGTGATCAGTGTTAGCCTTACTCAGAAAGTAAGACCTGGAAGACTTGAGAACTTCAAACATGGAGAGTTCATGGAGAAAAGTACTCCAGGGAAAAGGAAGAGTAAGTACAAATGCTCTAAAACAGGGGCTTGTCTGACATATTCCAGGAAGGGTAATGAGGTCAGTGCAGTTGGAGGGTAAGGGGAATATCAGATGAGATCAGGGAGATGAGTAGGGGCCAGATTGTATAGGAGCTTGAAGTCCTTAAAAGGAATCCACTGTAGGAATCATCATAAGGACTTGCAGGCCTCTTTGACAGTTTTCTCTCCTTCATCCCTGACATTCAATAAATCAATAAATTCTATAGATGTACTCCAGGAATGTCCACATAATTCCTTTGCTTCTCTGGCTTTCTACCATCACTGCACTAGATCAGCTTTCATCATTACTTGGTTGGACAATTTCAGTAGCCGTCATGCTGGGCAACCTGATTTTTCTGTCCTCCCCGTTGGCACTAGAGAAGTCTTCCTTAATCCATTTAAAATCACAAATCTCATCACATGAAAACTTAAATACATTTTCATTGCAACACTATAAGCCCGAAGGCTAACATGGTATTCACAAATATAGTGGACAACCTTGTCTTAACTTTTCAGTTTTATCCCCAGTTGGTACATTCACCTTCAACCTCTCTATACCTACAACAATCCACTTATACTTAATTTGAATTAGATAATACCAGGCCTCAGTACTTTTGATCTCAAATAGTATTTTGCACTTCATTGTATTTCTTAGTAATCTTTAGGCATTGGACTCCATGTGTTGTTTGTCTGTGTTACAAATATGTTTTCTACATGTGGCTTTATGCTGCATATTCAACCTAATAGACTATTTCTGGGTATCTATGGAGGGCAAGAATGGTGAGATCACCAGGATATTCCTATTAGAACCATTAAACTGCTTGATAATATAGAATAATGAATGGGCACCTGTGATGACAGCAAATTTATAGGTAAATAACATATTTAAGAGTATGGGCCCTGGAGTCAGATTATTTGATATTGGGAAAGAGACTTAAATTCCTTTGTGTAAACTGAAATTAATAACAATGCCAAACTGGTTGGGTTTTTACAAAGATTATCACAGTCCCTGTCACATCACATATTCTCAATAAATATTTGCTACAGTAGTCTTCCCTTATCCACAGGGAATACACTCCAAATCCCCTAGTGGATGCCTGAAACCATGGATAATACCAAACTTCGTGTGTAGTGTACTCCAATTTCTTTTCCTTCTTTACTTTAATGGAAAGAAGATCCGTTCTTATGATAGATCTTAGCAACCTCATCATACATTTTATTCCTTTCCTTATTAAATCAAGAACTTTATTGTTTTCACTTAAAGGAAGCATCTTACAGCTTCCCTTTGGCATGTCTGAATTACCTGCATTACTATTCTTGTCCTTTGAGATCACTATTGAGCAAAATAAGGGTTACTTGAACACAAGCACTGCGATACCATGAAAGTCGGTATGATAAGGCAGATGGCTACTAAGTGACCAACAGGCAGGTAGCATATACAGCTCAGATATTCTGGACAAACGGATGATTTACATCCAGGGTGGAACAGAGTGTGAGATTTCCTCAAACTACTCAGAATGGCACACAATTTAAAACTAGTAAGTTGTTTATTTCCAGAATTTTTTTTTAATGGAGTCTCACTCTGTCACCAGACTGGAGTGCAGCGGTGCAATCTCAGCTCACTGCAATCTCCGCCTCTGGGGTTCAAGTGATTCTCCTGCCTCAGCCTCCCAGAATTTTTTGTTTTATATTTTCAGATCATAGTTGAACACGGGCAACAATCCACAGAAGGCAAAACAGGAGATAAATGAGGACTAATGGATACTGAATATTAGAAGCCAGGTTTACCATTAAGAATGTAGGGAATGAATTCACCCTGCTAAGATAGAGTCTTGTGAAGGCAAAACATATGGGGTCAAGTGAAAAGTGTTAGACGGTTCAGAGAAAGATGAATACTGTTTCTGTAATGAGAGACTCCCAGAATAGGTTTAGGCACAACATTGATTCACTTGATACACCCATGAGTTTATAAACTATTTGGGCAGTTTCAGGGCTTCTGGGCACCCAATTCAGAGGTGGCCATAGCATACTAAAGCGGGAACCGCATACCTGCCACATGAGATCCATTTTTGATATACTGGGAGAGTTCTTACTACTTAGAAACAAAGTTAGTCAAAGAAGAGAATTTATCTTGTGGGTTTAGAGCCATAAAATGACATTTTGCACTATTTTATAATTCAATTCTATTCCAGTGTTTGTGCAGTCAAGATAATTACTTGCTATTATATATATTCCTGGAGCCTATTTCAAGGAATGATATATAATAGGACTCAATAAGTTTTTGCTCAATGAATTAATGCTGAATCTTCACTTCCTCTTGGCAATCAATATTTTAATTACATTGGTGGCAGTTATGGTTAATTCATGAAGCACTAATGGGAAGCAAGCACATTCCACAGGAAGAAAATATAGAACAGAATGCAACAAATAGCACTATGGATACCATTAGGTAAATATATTAGTCTCTCTTCGCACCTTGCCCCATGGCCTGTGTAGTATAATCTAAACCCCATATGGCATATAACAGCAGTGCTAAACACCTTCTGTTAGTGTCATTTCTATTCATTTTACAAATCTTTTAGTAGTTGTTGAAGCTCAAAATCGTGTTGATAACTTTGACTCTCTATTAACCTTCCCTGTTACTTTAATCAACTTATCGCGTTAAAGTTATGAGTTAAAGTAACAATGATAAAGGAGGAAGTTCATGTTCTCAATGTGCTCAAGTTTTGCTGTGAGGAGAGACAAATAAGCAGAAAATATAAATGCTTGAGAAATACATAGAGAACTCTGTAGATATAGGATATGAAACCTGGACTGGATCTTAAAGGATGAACCAGGCCAAATTACCTTCATAATACATCCTTCTGAAATATTTGGTGTCAATACTTTTTCCTGGCAATCTGTTTCAGATATTATTTTAAGACATGTTTTATTTATTGCTTTAATTATCTTCACAGATATATTACACCTCATGACACCTTTATGCTGCACTCCATGTTGTATGAAAATGGCATGAAGATGTGACAGGTGGAATAACCATCCATCTGGGTTTGATGGGAAAGTCCTGATCTACACCTGTTATCCAGTTTAATTAATAAGAATATCCTTTCCATTCACAAAGTATTATGACTTAAGCAATAAATTATATGGTCACCCAAAAAAAGACCAACCAAGATGGTCTTAATGTTTTCTTAAGCTTGAACTTGACTAAGTTATAGACAGGCTTTACCCTGCCTCTTGGTCCCTGACTTCTCTCTTATCACTGACTCCCACCCTTAACTATAGCACCTTAGCCTAACCACAGCAGTTTCTCCCCTCTGTTTTCTTAGAACACTTATCATTGTAAATTCTGTCTCTGCCACTTTGAGATGTACATCTTTTGAAGGTTTTTTTGACAGTTTTACAAGCCAGTAGTGTCTTTCTCAAGGAAGTAGGAGCCAACCTGTTGAAATAAAATCATCAAGGAAGATAGTACCTGTATTAGTCCATTATTACATTGCTATAAGGAAATACCTGAGACTGGATAATTTATGAAGAAAAGAGATTTAATTGACTTACAGTTCTGCAGGCTGTACACAAAACATGGCTGAGGTGGCCGCAGAAAACTTACAATCATGGCAGAAGGCAAAAGGAAGCAGGCACATCTTCACATGGCAGGGCAGGAGAGAGAGAGTGAAGTGGGAAGTGCTACACACTTTTAAACAACCAAATCTCTCATGAGAACTCACTCACTATCATGAAAACAGTAAAGAGGAAGTACGCGTGCATCATTCAATCACTTCTCATCAGGGCCCCTCCTCTAACACTGGGGATTGCAATTCCACGTGAGATTTGGGTGTGGACACACAGCCAAATCATATCAGTATCTTGATGACCCAGTCTTTGTGGGAGGGTAGGTGTTAATTTCTTTTCAGTGGCCACTTCATTCCAAGTTGTAAAACTACCTCCTGTCATGAAGATATGAGAAAGTTGACTTTTCCTTGGGCAAACCCAAAATAATGGCCTAAGGTCCCTCCCACCCCAGCTCTTAAAATACCCACTTCCTTTTGTTCCAGTGGAGTTCAGTTCTAGTCTCTCTTTTTTATAGCAATAGCCTTGAGTAAAATCTCCCTGGCTTGTTCCACTTTGTCCAGTGCACTTTTTGCTCTGATGAGACGATGTTATGTGGATGTGGAGGTAACAATCAAAGTGAAAATTCTGGCATGTTCCATGAACTCCAGATTCATGTATCCAACTCTCCACTGAATATCTTCTTTTGGATATCTGAGAGGCTTCTCAAACTTAGCATATCTGATATATCACTCTGGAAGTTCACTAATCCATCCACTGCTATCACCAGATGCACAGAAGCAGTCCCCACTGACTGATTCCTTATGTCAATGAATGAAAATTTTATTGTTATGGTTGTTCAGGCAATAATTCTTGAAGTCATCCTTAACTTCTGTCCTTTTTCTCTTACATCTGATCTGCCAGAAAATCTCCCTGGGTTTAAACACAAAATATATCCAAGATATATTTTTCACCACATGAACACCCACCACCCTAGTTCAAGTCACCATTTTCTCTTATTTGGGCTATTAAAAAATTTATTCTTAACTTTATAACTTGCTTATAAACTTGATCTCCTCCCTCCACCACTCCCTATATAAAAATTGTCCAACAACAGAGTTCTTCTTAAATTTTATTTTAACCAACAACAGAGTTATCCTTAAACGGAATCTTCTGTTCAAAACTTGTTTTGGCTTCCAATGTCAATCAGATTAAAAGTTAGAAACCTTCTAATGTCTCTATGGTAGATTGTATGATACAAACTGAAGCTTGGGGTAAAATAATTCAAAGATGCAGCTGAAGATCTTTATTAAGACCTCAAAAAAACTAAAAAAGCTGCCTAATTTCCCTTTTTAGTATCATTATTGCTTTCAGGGGCTTGAAAGCTACAGCATTTTATGAGGTTGTTTCAGTTCTCATCATTTTCTCATTTTAGTATTGGATAGTTCATTTTCTGCACAGTTTTGTTTTAATCCTCTAAAGATGGGCATAGTTTTGTATTTAGAAGATTGTACTGATTTTTTGTGTAATAGAGAAAAAGCTTCATCATAGTCCATCTCATTCTTGATGCAAAGCACTTCTTCATTTTACATTGTCAGCTGACATACTCTCATGCCTCCACTGTGGCATGTTTGATTAAAATAAAGTCCTATCAAATGGTATTGCAATTATTATTTATTTATTTATTTATTTTTGAGATGGAATCTCACTCTTGACACCCAGGATGGAGTGCATTGGCATGATCTCAGCTCACTGCAACCTCCGCCTTCCAGGTTCAAGCAATTCTCCTGCCTCAGCTCCCCGAGTAGCTGGGATTACAGGTGTGCGCCACCACACCCGGCTAATTTTTGTATTTTTGAAAGAGACGGGCTTTCACCATGTTAGCAGGATGGTCTCGAACTCCTGACCTCAGGTGATATGCCCACCTCAGCCTCCCAAAGTGCTGTGATTACAGGCATGAGCCACCGTACCCAGCCTGGTATTCCAGCTTTAATCACCCTCCAAGTCCCTCTTTCTCCACCTTCTCAACTCTATCACTTATGTCTAGAATAAAGACTTTCGAGCTGGAAAATGCTGGAGCTGAAGCTCTTCTCTGACTAATCACTGTGGATAAATGCTGGCAAGAGGCCTGTAACACTTCATGCAACTTGACTTTAAACAATAAAGACTAAATAGTGATTATAGGAAAGGTAGCAAGCAAACATTGTTCCTTTTCTTTATCTGGTACACCATAGACTCTTTAAACATAGCTCTATAGTTACTAGAGGAAATGGCACTAGTAACTTATATGTAGTTGGCTCAAGGGTTGAATGTATTTTTTTAAATAATAAAGGTTAAAATTAAACAAGTCATAAAGTTTACCAGAAGCCTTAGTAACAGATTAATAACAGGTATTGTTAACAGGAATAAATGTGCTTGACAGATAATTATTTTTAGTGAAAAAGAAAAAGAAAATGAAATTATTCTGATTGAACTTGATAGTGAAAAGTCAATATCTTCAAAGCAGGTTGTTATAGTTTGCTCCTGAGCTGTGTCTTCCCCTCCTTTTCAGATATATCAATAAAAGTGAGATGAAGTACTGGAATGTCAATTCAGGCACGTCTTCTCAAGAATGACTGAGGTGTTTTGTGGGTAAGATCAAACTATGCAGGAAACAGAGTCCAGCAGGACAAACATGATCATTATAAAACTGTCTTAAAACAGTACTTATATGAAGGAAAGGGCAATTTTGAGAATAGCATGCTGTCTAGTACACAGATTTACCTCCCAACATGTGCACTTACGGAGATTGTAGTGGGAAAGGGAAGAGTGATGAATAAAGCATTGAGCTTCAAAGTTCAAATAAGTAGCATCACCAGTCATTAGTTAAGTTTATTCTGTCTCCTGGATATTAACTAACTTGGCATCGTCAACTTTCCATTTTTGCTTACTAGTGTAAGAGTGCTGAATATGAAACTGCATAGAGAGGTTTTCTTAGAAAACCAGAAATTGACTCTTCGTGTCTTAATGCTTGAAACTTACATTTTTAAAATCTGAGTTCCTTACTCAAGAAAGGATCCACAGACCTCTCAATAATTATCAAGGAACTGAAACTCATAAGATAATCTTAGCCAGACAATGAGACACTAGGTCTCTCATTCATCACAATTGCTTCCTTACCTCTCCTTATTTTTATTTTTCTAACTGATTGCCTGCTTCTTGTAGGCCACCTCCTCTTCCTTAGTCCCTCTCTGTGTTCCTGTTTTCCCACACATAGTTGTATTTCTTCTTTGCTCTTAAACCCCTAGTTTTAGTCAGTCAGGGAGATGGATATGAGACTGTT
This sequence comes from Theropithecus gelada, assembly GCF_003255815.1. Lineage (NCBI taxonomy): Eukaryota > Metazoa > Chordata > Mammalia > Primates > Cercopithecidae > Theropithecus > Theropithecus gelada. Next base: position 20,325,454 of record NC_037684.1, read on the forward strand.
CTTCCGCATCTCAGCTGCAGCACCTGATTAAACCCTTCTTCAGGGGCAACACTTGTTGTGTCAGTGATTGGCTTTTTCACAACAAGCAGCAGGCGCTTGGTCAAACCTCTACAATTTTTGTCACAAATAAGCCCTAATCTCTCCGGCTTCTATGGTTTTTGTTGAAAAGTATGCTCTTAGCCTGTCAGGGTTCTCTCTTTAGGTGACCTGCCCTTTCTCTCTAGATGCCTTAAATAGTTTTTCTTTCATGTTGACTTTGGGGAATCTGATGACTATATGTCTTGGGGTTTGTTGTATAGTATCTCACAGGAGTTATCTGCATTTCTTAAGTTTGAATGTTGTTTTCTATAGAGAGGCTGAAGAAATTTTCATGGACAATCCCCTCAAATATGTTTTCTAAGTTGCTTGCTTTTTCTATTTCTCCCTCAGGGATACAAATAAGTCTTAGATTTGGTCTCTTTACATAATTCCATATTTCTCAGTCATTTTGTCCATTCTTTTTTTTCTTTGTTTTTCTCTGAGTTGACTCAAAAAAAGTAGTCTTTGTGCTCTGAGATTCTTTTCTCAGCTTGATTTATTCTGATGATAATACTTGCAATTGTATTGTGAAATTCTTCTACTGAGATTTTCAGCTCTATCAGTTCAGTTTGGTTTCTTCTTGAAATGGCTATTTTATCTTTTATCTCTTGTATCATTTTATTGGAGTTTTTAGATTATTTGGATTGGGGTTCAATGTTGTTCTGAATCTCAATACTCTGTTCCACTCAGATTCAGAATTTTATGCCTGTCATTTCAGCCATTTCAGTCTAGTTAAAAAACTTTTCTGAGGTAATAGTTCAGTCATTTGCATGTAAATTCTTACATGCTGACTTTTTGAGTTGTCAGAGTTCTTGCTCTGTTTCTTTCTCATCTAGGTTGACTGATTTTCCTTGAATCTTTGAAGTTGTTATCCTTTGGATTAGGCTTTTTGCTTCTATATTTTTTCATTCCCTTAAGGGTTTGATTGTGGCATGAGGTCGTTTCACTAAACTCCCTTTATTTCTGGAAGACTTCAGGGAGCCAATGCTCAGCTCGTCACTCGGGCTAAATACCACAGACCGCTGGGGGTTTGGTAGTAGGCCCCTGGATTTGTTTTCTTGCCACTTGAAACATGCTACACTAGAGGAGTCCAAGTGTTCCCCACTTCTGGCCACGGCATTACAATTGGGTGTGCTGGCCAGTGGTTCATCAGTGCAGTGGCAGCAAGGTTTGTGCAAAGGTGCACGTGTCAGCAGGAGTATTGCGAATGTGGGGTTCACACATGTAAATAGAGGTGAATCACTGGCTGGGGCAGGATGACAGCAGGGCATGGCAGGGTGTTCATGCATTGGCAATGGCTACGGCAGTGTCTATGTGTGTGTGCTTATGTTGGTGGTGGTGGGACAATGGGGTGCACAAATGTGTTGCTGGTGGGAGAAGGGAAGCCATCCTAACTCATTCTATGAAGTCAGTATCACCCTGATACCAAAGATAAGAGGGATACAATAAAAAGGAAAACTATAGACTGATATCCCTGATGAACATGGATGCAAAAATCCTTAACAAAATCCTAGCAAAGTGAATCCAACAGCACCTTAAAAAGATAATATAACAACAATAAGTGGGTTTTACTCCAGGGATAAAGGAATGGTTCCATATATGCAAATAAATAAACATGATTCCTCTCATAAACAGAATTAAGTGCAAAAATGATATAATAATCTCAATAGAGGAAGAAAAAACATCTCATAAAATGTAACATCCCCTTCATGATAAAAGCTCTCAACATATCAGGCATAGAACAAAATATATTTAAAAATAATAAAATGCATATGACATATATGACAAACATATCCAACATCATACTAAATGATGAAAAGTTGTTGAGAGTAACCCCTCTAAGAACTGAAACAAAACAAGAATGCCCACTTTTACCACTTTTAATCATCAAAGTACTGAAAGTCCTAGGCAGAGAAGTTAGGCAAGAGAAAGAAATAAAGGACATCTTAATTAAAAAACAGGAAGTACAACTACCTCTTTTTTGCTGATGATATCGTTTTATACATGTATAAACCCTAAAGACACTTCCAACACAACTTAGATTTATTAAATAAATTCAGTCAAGTTTTGGAATACAAAATCAATATACAAAATCAAGTGTCACGTCTTTACACCAATAACAGTCAAGCTGAGAAACAAATCAAGAAAGAAATTCCTTTTATAATAACTACAAGAAAAACCTAGGAATATATTTAACCAAGGTGAAACATCTTTACAAGATGTTTCTTCTTGAAATGGCTATTTTATGTTTTATATTTTGTATCATTTTATTGGATTTTTTAGATTGTTTGGATTGGAGTTCAATGTTCTTCTGAATCTCAGTACTCTTTGTTCCTATTCAGAACTACACTATAAAACATAAAAGAAATCATAGAAATCAATTGCTATTAATCAAAATAGTAACATCACTCTTCATAGAACTAGAAAAAGTAAACCTAAAATTTATATAAAACAAGAAAAGAGCCTGAATAGCCAAATCAATCCTGAGCAAAATGAACAAAGCTGGAGGAATTACATTACCTTACTCAAAGTATACTACAAGACTATAGTAAAAACATTGGCATAAAAGTGCTGGTATAAAAATGGACACACAGATCACTGAAACAAAATAGAGAGTCCAAAAATAAAGCCACGTATCTCCAGCCAGCTGATTTTTGGTAAAGCCAACAAAAACCATATACTGGGGGAAAGGATACACTTTTTGACAAATGGTGTTGGGAAAATTGGACTGCCATATGCGGAAGAATGAAACTGGACCCCTATCTCTCTTATACAAAAATCAGTTCAGAAATAATTAAATATTGAAATGTAAGACCTGAAAGTATAAAAATACTAGAAGAAAACTTAGGTTAAACTATTCTGGACATTGACCTAGGCAAATAACTTATGACTAAGAATTAAAAAACACAAGCAACAAAATCAAAAATTGGCAAATGGGCGTTACTTAAATTACAGAACTTTGGTACACTAAAGAAATAATCAACAGAGTGAACAAAGAACCACCAGAATGGAAAAAACTATTTTCAAACTCTGCATATGACAGGGGACTGATATCCAGAATTTACAAGAACAACACGACAACAACAAAATAACCCCATTAAAGTAGACAAAGGACGTGAATAGATATTTTTTAAATAAGACATACAAATGACCAACAAACATGTGAAAAAGTCCTCAACATCACTAATTATCAGAGAAATTCAAGTTAAAACCACAATGAGATATTATTTTACACTAGTCAGAATGGCTATTATTAAAAAGTCAAGAAATAACAGATGTTGGTGAGAATGTGGAGAAAATGAAATGCTTATACACTGTTGGTGGGAATGTAAATTATTACAACCTTTATGGAAAACAGCATGAAGATTTCCCAAGAAACTGAAATATGGAACTACCATTTGATCCAACAATCCCACTACTGCGTGTATACCCAAAGGGAAAGAAATCTTTATATCAAAAAGATACCTGCACTTGTACGTTTATTACAACACTGTTCATAATAGCAAAAATAAGAAATCGACCTAAGTGTCCATCAATGGGTGACTGGATAAAGAAAGTGTATATGTGTGTGTGTGTGTGTGTGTGTGTGTGTATGTGTAGATATAGGAATACTACTCTGCAATAAAAAATGAAATAATGTCCTTTGCAATAACATGGATGAATCTGGAGGCTAATATATTAAGTGAAACATCTCAGAAACAGACAAATACCACATGATCTCACGTATAAGTTGAAGCTACATAATGTGAACATACGGACATAGAGTGCGATATAATAGTTATTGGTGATCCCAAAGGATGGAAGGAGATGATGGATGATAAATTACTTTGTGGCTCTAATATACACTATTTTGGAAATGGTTATACTAAAAGCCCAAACTTCACCACTACAAAATATTTCTATGTAACAAAATCTCCTTAAATGTATACAAATTAAAAAACAAAAAAACCTTGAAACCATTATGCTACATAAAAGAAGCCATCATAAAAGACTGTAAATTGTATGATTGCTTTTGTGTAAAATGTTTTGAATAGGCAAACCTGTAAAGACTGAAAGCAGATTAGTAATTACTTTGGCCTGGGTCCGGGAAAAGAGATTGGGGAGAAAAGTAATGACTGATAATGGTTTTCTTTCTGGGGTGTTGATAGTTTTCTAAAGTCAGATTTTTGTGACATTTGCACAACTAAATGAGTACACTTATAAAACATAAAACACTTTAAATAAGTGTTTTTTATGTTATGTAAAGTTTATCTCAATAGAGTTTAAATGGTAGAGCTAGAATATAAACCCAATCTGTAGTCCTGAAATTGTGACTAATACACTCATCAATCTTTTTCTACTCACATATGGGAATTGTCACCATTAGTTGGTCACTATAAACTGCAAAAAACACAGTTTCCATATCTTCTCTTACATCTTGACTTCATCTAAATGGTATAGTTTGTCCAGTGTTCTACCAATCAAATCAAACTCTTCTCAGATTCACAATAGGAAACCCCACTGTCTCATTTTCTTTTGTGGAGACAACATCCTTTATCTTTGTGAAAGGAAACTTCTTCACTTAAGTTCCTTGGTTTATTCTCTTCCATCATTTTTTTTTTTTTTAAAACAAAAAAACCTTTGCTCCATTATTGGATCTTCTCTAGAAATTCTTTTTCTTTCTATTGATTGTTTTCTTGCCCAAAATATTCTCAGGTGACCTTTATGCTTCAAAGTAAAACACAACAAATCAAGAATCATTTCTGTGCCCTTCCTTTCCTCCTCAACTATCACCTCACATTTTGTTGTATGGGTGCTAAATTTCTTGTAAGAGGTCACTTGATATTTCCATTTCTCCAACTTCTACCTAGGCAAAACCCAAAATGTGTCATTACAATGTGGCTTTCACCCTTATTGCTTACCTATTCTGTAATTTTACCTGTTAGTTATTATTTTTCATTAATTTTTACTGAGATAAAATGTACATATATAATTTATCATCCTTACCATTTAAAAATGTACACTTCAATAGTTCTAATACATTTATATCATTTTTTTTCTTTTACCCCTTCAACCCTCCTCTAATTACTTTCTAATGGCAAAATCCAATAGACTTCCTGGACTCCAAAACCGGATGCAAAGTAGTCTTACAATGATACACATTTAGGCCTCGGTACCAAAATCCAAAGTCTACCACTCTCTGAATCTAAATTTTATTATTTTAATTGGTATAGAAAACAGTATTGAAAATATTGTTGTGTGTTAGAAACACTCATCAACCTTACAAAGTATTCAACATACACTGAAACATATGTTTAACAATTTGGGTTAACACTTGTGAATCTCACAGAATGAAGAAACAAATTTCACCTAACTTAATATTTAAGTTATATTGATGTTGGCTTAAATAGAAAAACATGTAAGATGAAGGAAATAATGCTATTTGAGGAAAAAGAAAATGATTTCTATAGGTTTCACTTATTTCAGCCTTTAATATTGTATATGATAAAGGATCTTTAACATACTAAATTACAGTATCAACTTAAGTTATAATAATAATTATTTTCCATTTCTTATTACAATCAAATTCTGGTTATCTTATTTTCACTTGAGCAAAGCATGGCTACTGTTCTTATGGGTTATTTGCATAAGTTTAAATATACTTGGATAGAGAGAAATTTCAGAGGTCTTACTATATTTTTCTAACAGTATAACGTCAAGGCTTTTAAAATTAATTTATACTAAAATATTGCATGAAGTCATTATCAAGTGGGAATAATTACTTCTAAAACTCAGTGATTCAGCAGAGGCTGTGGATGACATTTTAACAACTATATGCAAGGTTAATTTTTTAAAATATCCTACCCAGTATCCCCATTTGCATTCTTTATGAGATTAGAGATGTTTTGCTGGAGGTTAGAGGGTGAAGAAATGAGCTAAGGAGAAATCACAGTAAATTTAAGCTTCCTTTAGTTTGATCATTGGTATCAACTCACTACTGGGGCAGTACTTTTTAAAATAATGGAAGGAGAATTTCATGCTCAATATAATTTCTTATACTCATTTCAAGTTAAGAGCCTGTTGTAAGAATAATTCTGGCACCTATAATCTTGACCTCCTGGTGTTAGTCCTGTGAACACATAGAAAAGGGTACTTTGCAGATATAATTAACTAATTACTTGACTTTAAAATTCAAATATTATCCTGGATTATTCATACGGGCTTAATATAAATATATGAGTCCTTAAAAGATTTTACTTGGCTGGTAGCAGAAGGGAAATTGGACATTTGAAGGATAGAGATTCCAATTTTATCCCTATGTTTGTTTGCTTGAAAAATGAAAGGAGCCTCATTCCCACAATTTCAAGGAATTGGATTTTTTTCAATAACCTGAGTGATCATGAAAACAGAGTCTTCCCTATGACCTCCAGAGAGGGGGCCAGCCCATCCAACACCTTGATTTAGTTCTACAAGAGCTTGCACAGAGGTTCCAACTGTACTTACACTTCTAACAAATAGAAATATGAAGTAAAAAATGAACCTTGTTTTAAGCCACTAAGGTTGTGATAATTTGTTATGGTACCAATAGAAAAGCAACAGAGAGCCTTACCAATAATTTCATAATGATTTGACTAGCTTTGATGTGTTTGGCATTGGACACATTTGACACTGAAAATGACAGAATGCAAGATTTGTAACTTGCAATCTGTTCATGAATTCATACATATGCTACCTTTCAGAGAGAGCTGAAAGACACCATTGCTGGAGTAAGTATTTTTTGTGTTTTATATCCCTGCATATGACAAAAAAAGTAATATGTCTTAGCTGAATATATAGCATGGTGTTATACTTATGCATAAAATATAAAACCAAACTATCTTTGATTGGAATATACTTGTGAATCCAGTCTCTCAATATATAGCCTTTATGCTTCTCCTGAGAATGAACAAATTAAACTTAGTCTTCAATGTGTTGATTCTGCACATGTAGCCAATATAAAACAGCTGAGGTGAAAATAATTCTTCTACCCAGAAGTGATAGGGAAAGAATGTGAATGGTTTCAATTGTTTTTCAGTGTGATAAGCCCTAGGTATGTAACAGAAATATAGTCTTTGTCACTCTTTAAAAGATCATGTACTGTAGCTGAATCTTAATGGAAAATTCAGTGATGGTTTAAAAAGCTGTATAGCTACATTTTAGCTATAGTTTAATACCACTTTGTCAGAAGATTTCAGGATCCAAGTCAAAGGGAGAATTCAACCACAATTTTTACACTGTGAAAACTTAGTACCTGTCACACAGAAAAGTATATAACTATCTTGAACCTATCAAGTGAGTTGCTCTGCAGTAAAAATTGAGAGATTCAGGATCAAGGGAATTGAACGCAGGTAATCTATTCTCAGGAACACCTTATTCTATTTACTCATCCCCAATGTCATCAATATAGCATTATACATTCAAATTATATTCTTTCATTCAGTAAAAATTTAGCTAGTACCTACTATGACAAAGAGCTCTGCCAGACAGTGGGGAAATAGTTAAATATTTGGAAAGGTTATGAGCACCACTCTTAAAAATAATTCTCTGTAGAAGGAAAGACATGCACAATATTAATTGAAATATAATGTGACATATGTTAAAATACAGGCACGTATTAGATAACCGTGTAACAAAATAAAAGTTCTTAATATAATGTCTTGGGGAAAGGAAGTCTTCACAGATGAAGAATGCTTAGAGGATTTTTTAAGACAAGAAGAAATAGACAAAAAGTGCACAATTTCATACATGTATTTTAAGAAAGTATTTGGAGAAATAATGAACATGTTAGACTTTAATCAGACCATGAAAATACTTCCATTTTCTGCATACAATGGATTTTGGACCATATAGGCAGTGAAAAGGTATAAATCAAAGGAATATAAGGCAAAATCTGTGTTATAGAAATATAATGCTGACTGAATTTGGGGAAATGCGAGGATCCAAGAACAGCATTCTGTTAGTTATTGTTGAGTGTGAAGTGATAATGGAATCATAAAATAAAAGGGTCCATTCAGAAAATGGTAATCAGCATGGAGGTGAAGACTTACACAGGCTCTGCCTTAACAAGGGTCAGTCACATAAGAAAGAAAGAGTAGACATTAAAGTACAAACTCAAGAACTTAGCTTTGAGAGAAGTATGTGTTCAGGAGAAGAAAGGAGGAAAAAAGAAAATGCAACTATATGGATAAAGGAAATAAAAAATGTGTAGAACATTAAAAATGCAATGACTTGGAGGCGTGGTAGAGTGAATTTCAGAGTAGACAGCAAAGGGTAGGTTTTTACAAGCTATTTCCTTTTAACATCAAAGAGAAGATGGGGATAAATATCAGATATGGGATATGTCATTAAAAATGCTTCATAGAACATACTGAGGGACTATGTTATAATAATTAACAGTCTATGTTCTACTACACAGATCTAAACGCCTATATTGTCTGATAGTAGAAGTGCTCAATTAACAGTTTATACTTATTGTTAAAGTTAGCATCAGAGTGTTGAACAAAAAAAGAGATCTAAATAAAGGTAAGTGGTCACTGGTGATGCCAATAAGCATGAATATAGGTTTACTCTTGTATTTTTTATTCTAAGGAAAATTGAAACCACAGAGTAAATTGTAATAAAGATATAGTCCCATGTATGATGTAAATAACATTCTGGGAGTCATTTTATAGCAAACATTCTACCAAAAGTGTTTCCAAGGTAGTGACCATTTCCCCGATGAGAAAATAATGGTTGATGGTCTAATTTTAAAGTAACTGTTGTAGCAGTGGGTTTTGTTCTGATCTCCTAATATTTTTTCTAATGAAACCTATGCATGTCTTAGTGTGAAATATGGAATTGCATAAGCATGAGAATTAGAGTATCATTTATCATCTCAATTTCTATAAATAAAATGTATCTCATCAATTTCTGTGCCTGGTATTTCTATTATTTCTTGAACCACACAAACAATACTAGCAAAGTACCCCTTGAGAAAATCTAGATGATGGAGTAGACATTTCTATGATCTACTGGTCTAGAGGCAAAGATTTCAATACTATGTCAGAGGCTTTCAAGTATGCTACAACCAGTCTGGTTACCTCTCAGTTGGCCTTGCTATTGAATACATAGAAGAAAAACATGTGGACTAGTAACAACCATATTTCTTCCGCTTGTACAGTTGAAAATCAACTTTGTTCATGGTTTTTAGCATGTATTTATTATTTTATAAAATTTAAAAATTCTTTTGGTGGTGAAACACAACACTCTGACACTCAAATAGTTGACAGGCAGAAATCTTTGTTACTCTGTGTTCCAAACAAGAGAAGACTGCCACCAAGGGTCACACAGGTGATAGTGCCCGAGGTTGGGATAACAGCAAGTTGTTATTGCGAGAGGCAATTCATGTATGGCAAGTGAGGAGAAGTTATCTAGGTTTCCCAAGATTCCTGTAAAATGAATAATGAGTAATTTCACAGACTCCAGGGCATAGGGCCCTTGTGGTACCTGGCCTTAGGGTAGTCAGGCTTGGTGCATAGTGGCCCCAGAATGCAAGAACCCAACAAAGAAAGTGCAACCAAATTTAAACGGTTGCTTAAGAAGGGGAATGAACCAGTCTCTAACTAAAGCCTCAAACTCGGTCAAGGCAGCATTAAATAACAAATAATTATTATATCATTATTAAAGAATTATATAAAATTATTATATAATTATTAAAATCATATAAAATTAAAGCTATCTATAGAATATTCACAATAAGCTATGAAATGGGCACTATTGCTAATTTTGTGTTATAGTAATAAAAATAAGGTGCAGAGAGAATATGTAAATTACTCAGGGGTCACAGGAGTTGTAACTGACAGAGGTTAAGTTCAAAGCTCAATTATCTAGTGTCATATTTAATATACACTCTAGTGTGTAGATCTAAATGGAGCCCTCCTTGCTTCTGAGCTTCTAAGTCGTCTTCCTCACTCATGAATGTATTCTACAACCTGCCAAATCTTCAGGACCAGCACTAAGCTAAAACACGAAGAAAAACTGAAGCAATCTTGTCTCCATATCCTGGGAAAATAGATTCACTAAAAAATCTGCATTTAATTGTATTTGCACTGTATCAACTTGCCCAGCTCTGATCATTACATTTTATTTTAGCATGTAGTTCTGCATTTTTCATCCAGCTGACCTGTTTAATAGTGGGATGTTACAAAACAGGAATGAGCATAGTGTTATGGAATAGCATTGTAGGTTAGTTAATTATTCTTGTTAGGGGCCATGACCATTCACAAGAAGGTACCTTAGAGGAGTTACAGTAAGTTGAAAATGATTAAAAGATCCTCAGCTTTGGAACAAAGTGCTCAAAGATAGACAAATAAAAGTCACTGATGTATTCAGAGAAAAGTTAACAAATGGGTCTGGTTATATGTCATACATTTAGGGTAGGGACAGTAGAAGAAACTTGACAGGCATATGGAAATGTTACACCATTGAAGACTTCATACCATGCCAAGGAATTTCAACTGTACGCTGTTTTTGTTTTTGTTGTTGTTGTTGTTTGTTTTTTTGCACATTGTATTTTATACATCTAATTATACTTTAAAGCAAGCAGCAATATAGTCACTTTTACACATTAGAAATACTGCTCTGTCTATAATGCAAATGAGACAGTGGGGCAGAGATGGAGTAGAAGAAAAATCAATTGAGAGACAGAGAAAAATGAAAACCTGTATAACACCAGTGGAAATGAAGAACAGGGCAAAGATTGACAGAAGGAATAAAATCGGCTTCTAATGGAGAAACACAGTACAGCCTAAGAGAAAAGATCAAATTGTTGAAGAACATCTGTGTTCATTAGAAGCCACATCAATTCTGATAATTGAAGGCAGATCTGCTTGGGTCACATTATGACATGTGTGTTTTCTCTGTTGTGAAATGTAGAGTTATAGGTCTTCTAGCAACTGGTATACCCGGTTTGAATATCCGTGTATTCTTGAACTGTATCTCTGTAGTATGTATCCCCTGAGAACAAAAGGTCCGTGAGTGCAGTTGAAGTTAATATTTGAAAATATAGGTTATATTTACATCGAAATCACATTTTAGTGCAGCAGAATAAACTGAAATGCTTTTGCTATTCTTAGCAATAATGCTATATTTAGTCTTCATTTTGGAATTTTAAAGAGAAAAATATATTGTTAGCAGAAAGAAATTAAGTAGCTCTTGTCTGATATGTCCTTGGCAGTTTATTATTTTTAATTAAAATTTTATTCTGTTTGGAGATTCTATGAACAACAGAAAGAAATGTAGAAAGATGTAGAGAGATTCAATATCCTTCTTCTCATTGGAAATTCCTTACTGATAAGATGGCTTTTCCATCAAAAATTATCATCATAAAAAGAGATGTAATAGAATCACTTTCTCTTTTCTTTTCCAAAAGTATTTCTGCTGTTCTTTCATGAAGCACTTCTCTGAGCCAAACCTTACAGCTGAAGATTGCATTTTTAGCCATTTGATATCTTAGCATCATGGGTCACTGAACTTATTATGCTGAGCTGTTTAATATTTACAATGGGCGTATTCAACATGGAAGAACCTATACTTTCCAGAAAAAAAAAATGAGATTTCAGGTGTTGAGGCATGTGAAATAGGAGGAGAAGGATAAGGAAGAGACTACCACCAGTAGTCTTCTGATGATGAAGTCTTGAAGGTATTTGAGCTATACTTCCAGATGAAGTTTGTCTAACATTGGCCAGGTGCCTAGGCTACACCATTAGTGCAGCAACTGTTTTAACCCACATTTGTTGAACTATTCTTAATTGTAATATTACCCTTTATAACTGCTGATGTCTTTTTCTTACAATTCTATTTATCTGATTTAATATTGTAATATATTTTCTGGTTTAATTTTGTTTGCATTTGCTATCCTGTCTAGACGTCCTATTTTTGTTTAAGAATCCTTGGCCAGGCGCGGTGGCTCAAGCCTGTAATCCCAGCACTTTGGGAGGCCGAGACGGGCGGATCACGAGGTCAGGAGATCGAGACCATCCTGGCTAATGCAGTGAAACCCCGTCTCTACTAAAAATACAAAAAAAAAAAAAAAAAAAAAAAAAGAATCCTATAAATGTGTGTCCAAGAAGTAACACCTGCAAGTTGCATGTAGCTAGAATTTTAAAAGTCCAATTTAAGAGACTGTATTGCCACAAACTTTCTCAGTTATCATTTATTGCTGTTAATATGTTTAGATAAATAGATTTTTCTATTTTTTTTTGCTTTTTTTTAGTAGAATTTTCTGTACCCTCTGCTGTTTTCTACATGCTTTAAGTGAAAAATTGGTTATTATTTTACAGACAATGTTGAATTAAATTTACAAATATATTTCAGTATTTTTTTAATTGCACTATCTTTTTGTTTGCACCAGACTTCTGTACTGTTGACTTTTCTTAATGTGGAAGCACCTCCTTTATTATTTATTTCAAGAAAGTCTGTGGGTGATAAACTCCCACTGGATTTTGCAGGTCTAATTGATTTTTTCCCTTACTTCCTCTTAAGTCTTGACTGACACGTTGACTACATAATGCCACAATGATGTTTATTTTCAATCAACATTCTGAAGCTACTAGTCTGTTCTTTTCTTGCTTATACTGTTGTTAATGAGAAGTCTGCTATTTGTCATCATCTATATATACAAAATTTGTCTTTTTACTTGCTAGTTCTTCAGATTTTATGTATTTAACCTTGATGTTCCATAGATTGTACTATAATGTGTATAGTTATAAATCTATTTTGATTTGTCTACTTGGCACTCAGTAAAACATGCCTGTTTTAATCTGTTGACTATTGTCTTTCTTATGTTCTGGAAAATTCTAAGTCATTAAAACTTCTAATATTACTTCTCTTCCATTCTCTCTAGTATCTTCTTACTGAATGCCTAGTGAATAAATATTGGAGGCTGCTATTGAATTCTCTATAGCTTTGAACAACTTATCTTTTGAAGTATTCTGGTTGCATTATGGGTGAATTGCTCAGTACTGCTTTCCAGTCTCAGTGACTTCTAATAGATTCTGCTTATATATCAATTTTTAAAAAAATTTTTGTTTGCTGATTAATCAGTATTCTTTATTATTTTTGTTAATGCTATTCCTTCATATATGCCTTCAAGAAATTTAATATTCTTTTAAAAATTTTTTAGAAAGTTATTTTTGTCAGCTGCCTTTTGAATATGATTGTTTCTTGCTGTTTTATTAAGTTCTGATTTGCAGGATCATCTTAAATGGGATTTTTCTCCTCTTTCTCTCTCTGTATTATGCTAACTTACACTCATATTTCTCTTTCTGTTGGTTATGAAGTAAACTTTACACGAGCAATCAAGGTTGCTATAATAACACCTGGTCTCATAGAGTCAGCTCAGGGACCTCATTGAGAGGTAGAATGAAAACATTGTGAATCCAGTCATAGAGCCATCATGCAGCTGAGCTTAGGCTCTGGCTGGTGAGGTTATGGGGCTATGCCTTCTTCCTGGTGTCTCCTCAGAAAACAGCCTCATATAATATAAGCTATCATGTCAGCTGATGAATATCATTTGCACTTGTATTTTAGCCATCTTTTACCAGTTGGGGAGCTCTCATATATTCCTGACTTTAAAATGTGAGTTTGACTCTTGTCTCCTGTGTGTAAGCACTAGTTATTCTCATATCCTTAAAAACAAAAAGAAAGAAAACTGCCTTCATGTGCCTACAGCTTTGAGGCCAAGTAGCCTTCCACTTTTAACACATTTTACCTCCATACCTTCTGCCCTATTTCCTCAAGATACAAATGAGAGGAAATAAGTCTTGAATTATTGGTGTTATTTTTTACTTCCAAACATCTAAGTTGAGGATTCTGGAACTCTTGTGTTATTATATCTAAAATAACTCTGTTATTTCTTGTATCAATAGACATTCCTAGATTTGGGCTCATGTCTTTTTATGCAAGCAAATGTCTCTTGACCTATTTCTGGCTCTTCTGACTATAATAAAGGATAGCGAGTGACTTCATTATATCTGAACTTTATATTTGGCCTGATGATTCCCAGCACAAAAACTCCTGAACTCTCTCTCTCTCTCTCTCTCTCACACACACACACACACACACACACACACACACACACACAGAGTTGACAATGAAAGAAAATAAATGTGAAAAAATAGAGGATTGTGGGATGGCTGAGGTCGAATAAGGAACGGTCATAACCATATGCTGTTTTGTTGTTGGCTGTGGCTCTGTATGTGTGTCTTTTACTTGATAGCAATGCATACTTCCAGAAGTAACATTTCCTTTAATCAGGTCCAATACCTTGGAAGAGAGCCCATCAGAGAATAGTCGATGATTGAATTCCCACAGCTTTCAAAATACTATTTTCCCTCGCTGAGCTGTCAGCTGTCAAAGGCAGAAACTGTAGATTGCTAATGCATGGCTATAGTCTAAGTGGTAGGACATATTCCTTGGTCTTGAGGAAATTGAAAAAGAAATCCCAAGTTGCCCATAGCGTGCAGTGGTTTCATGTTCAAAAATCAAGAGGAATTTCCAAGTGGAAAATTTATAGCTGATAGAACGTTAGTAGAGTGACAGAAGATCATATGGAAAAACTATAAACAAATCTCAAGTGAAGGCCTAACCCAAGCCTATAGATTTTATATCTTGGGCTAAGGGGTCCAGGAGCATATTTCAAAGTTAACAAAAGGATACATAAAACCGTTTTTGTGGCAGCACAGGCTTCCTTTCCCAGGTCTATTTAAAGTGCTCTATTTCTGAAGGAAAGTAAAGGTCAATATTTAATCTCTCTCTCTCTGTCTGTCTTTATCTCTCTCTGTGTGTGTTTGTGCTTTAGTTTTGTTTTGTTTTAACTTTATATCAAATTTTTTGGATTTTATCTTGGTTCCCCAAACTTTTTTCAATGTATTTGATTATTAAGTACTTTCCAGTTTATAGCAAAATTGAGCAGAATTTGTAGAGACTGCTCATATGCCCTCTGCCCCTAATATCCACAGCCTCCTTCACTATCAACATCCCATACAGCAGTGGAATATTTGTTACAATCAATGAACCTATATTGACACATCATTATCACTCAAAATCCATAGTTGACATTAGGGATAGCACTTGTACATTTCGTGGGTTTTGACAAATGTTTAATGACATATCCACAATTATAGTATCATACCGAATAATTTTACTGCTCTAGAAATCCTCTGAATTCTGCCTATTCATCCGTACCTGCCATCACCAATGCCTGACAACTATTGATCTTTTTACTGTCTCCACAGTTTTGCCTTTTCCAGAATGTTAAATAATTGGAATTATACAGTATATTGTCTTTTTGGATTAACTTATTTTACTTAGTAATATGCATTTGATATTCCTTCATATATTTTCATGGCTTAATAGTTCATTTTCTTTTAGCCCTGAATAATATTTTGTTGTCTGGATGTACTTAGCTATTTATTTATCCACAGTTTGTTTGTTCACCTACTGAAAAGACATCTTGGCTGATTCCAAATGTTGGCAATTATGAAAAAGCTGCCACAAACATTCATATGCGGGTTTTTGTGCGGACATATGTTTTCAGCGTTTTTGGGTAGATATCAAGGGCTTGAATGCTGGATCATATAATAAGAGTTTAGCTTTGTGAGAAACTGCCAAATGCTTTTCAAAAGTGACAGTACCATTTTGCATTCCCACCGGTAATGAATGAGACTTCTTGTTGCTCCACATTCTTGCCAGTATTTGTTGTTGTCAGTGTTTTAGACTTGGTCTGTTGTATTAGGTGGTAGTAGTATGTCATTGTTGTTTTAATTTTCAATTATCTAAAGACGTATGATGTTGAACATATTTTCATATGCTAATTTGCCATCTCTACATTTTTCTTTGGTAAGGCACCTGTTCAGGTCTTTTGCATATTTTTAAATAAGATTGTTAAATTTCTTATTGTTGAGTTTTAAAGATTATTTGTATATTTTATATAACAATCCTTTATCAGATATGTCTTTTCTAAATATTTTCTTCCAGTTTATGGCTTGTCTTATTTTTTTCACAGTGTCTTTTGCAGAGCAGATGTTTCTAATTGTAATGAAGCCCATATTATCAATTATTTCTTTCATGGATTGTACTTTGGTGTTGTATGTAAAATGTCATCACCATAACCAAGGGCCAAATCCCTTTTCTCCTGTTATCTCACAGAGTTTCATAGATTATCATTTTACATGTAAGTCTACTATTCATTTTGAGTTAATTTTTATGAAAGGTACACAGTCTATGTCCAGATTGTTTTTGGCATACACTTGTCCAGTTGTTCCAGCACTATTTGTTGAAAGGACTATCTTTTATTCCACATATTGCATTTGAACTTTCATCAAAGATTAGCTGATTATATTTATGTAGGTCTATTTCTGTGCTCTCTGATCTGTTCCATGTATCCATTTGCCTTTTTTTTTTTTTTTTTTTACCAATACAAATTTGTCTTGATTACTATATCTTTACAGGAACTCTTGAAGTTAGATAGTGTCAGCACTCCAACTTGGTTCATCTCTTTCAGTATTAGGTTGGCTATTCTGTGTCTTTTGCCTCTTCATATAACTTCTGGAGACTATGCTGAGGATAGCATTTAATCTGTAGATCAAGTTGAGAAGAACTGACATGTTGACAAATTTGAGTCTTCCTATCTGTGAACATAGAATATGTCTTCATTCATTTGCTTCTTTTTGATTCATTTTATGAATTTTATCATTTCCCCATATAGATTTGTAGATATTTTGTTCGATTTGTACCTAAGTATTTTATTCTTTAGGTACTACTGTAAATGGTATTTTGTTTTAGTTTCAAATTTTAATTGTTTATCAATGGTATATAGAAAAATAATTGACTTTTGCATATTAACATTATATCCCGAAATCTTACTATAATTGCTTTTCATTTTCAAGATTTTTGTCATTATTTTTCATTTTCTACATCAATAATCAAGTTAAATTTGAACATGAGAGTTTTGTTTCTTCCTTCCCAATCTGTATAACTTTTATTTTATTCTCCTTGTCTTATTGCACGAGCTAGGACTTTCAATACAATATTAAAAAGATGTTGCTAAGAGTGAACATTCTTGCCTTATTTCTAATCTTAGAAGGAAAGCCTCCAGTTTCTCAACAATAAGTATGATGTTAGCTGTAGGATTTTTGTAGATATTCTTTATCAAGTTACGAAAATGCTCCTCTATTCCTAGTGTGCTGATAGCTTTTATCACAAATAAATGTTGGATTCCTTTTCAAATGTTCAGTCTACATATATTTATATGGTCACGTGATTTATCTTCCTTAGCCTGTTTATTCAATAGAATACATTAAGTTTCTAATGTAGGACCAACTTCACATATTCATATTCGGAAGAGATTCCACTTGGTCAGAATGTATTATTCTTTGTGTATATTGTTGGATTTGGTATGCTAAAATTTTGTTGAGGGTTTTAACATCTATATTTATTAGATTTATTGCCTATGTTTTTCTTTTCCTGTAAGGTATTCATCTGGTGTTGATATTAGGACAATTCTGGACTCAGAATGAGTTCCAAAGTATTTGTCTTCTGGAAGAGATTGTAGAGAATTGGTAATTTTTTCTTAAATGTTTGCTAGAATATACCATTGAACATATCTGGGCCCCCAATTTTTAAATACATTTAAATTTAAAAATCTTTTTTCACTTGATTTTACTTAGCACCACCATCTAATGCTAATTTTTTTCTTGCATGTCACTTTGACTTAAAAGAACAAAAAAATAAACATTATATGACTCTAGAAGAGATTAGATTTAATATTAATAAGTATTGAAATACTTTTAGCTTTTAGCTAGGTACATAACTAGTGGATCACACTACTTATAAATTAAATCTCGAGTTTGATCCATTTTTGTGTTAACTAATTTTATTGTATTATATAATCTTAGTAGAATGCATGCTAAAGGTGTGTGTTGCTATGTATTAGAGCAACATAAAAATGTGTTAAGATTGATGAATACAAACCTCTAAGCACCAATGAAGACTCAGTTAAAAGCACATAATGTGTTTCGCAGTAGCATCTTCCTGCATGTAAAAGTCACAGATATGTTAAGTTTAAGTAACACCAAATTTCAAATAATTCTGGCTTGAGGAATCTTGTAGAGTCTCAGGTAAATAGGTTTTACTACATTGCTTCCATATAGCTGTGCTACATAAATCTAATCTTAATTTTATAATTATCATGTACATTCACTTCAGCAAAGTTTTTTCAGTTTCTACCATGACTAAGATATTGTTTTAGTTGTTGGAAGAAATACAAAGATATGCATGTTATTGATCTTTTCTGCAAGAAGCTTCGGATCTAGTGAGGAGGTAAAATACAAATTAATAAATAAATTGAAAGAAAATTATGATAGGCATTTTAATAAACACTTGATAAAATACTAAAGGCTCATAGGGGAATGAGAAATTAATTTAGATTGGAGATAATAGCTGAAGATTTGCTTCAAGAAATAAAATTTAAAATGCTATATGTAATAAATGAATTTCCTAATAGGAAATACCTGAAAACTTGAATATTATAATGTTTGAAGAGACATTTATTCAGGAGCCTCAAATACTGCTCGAGATTGATTTTCAAATTAAATCTGTCAACATGTGCTATGTTGTTAAGAGGCAGAATAATACTTAAAATGAAGACATTTTAATGCATTTTATGACATTATTAAACTTCCTTTTTCTGGGTTTGATCTTAATCTAGTCCAATCATCAAGAATACATTATTCTTGGCGACAGAGCGAGACTCTGTCTCAAAAAAAAAAAAAAAAAAAGAATACATTATTCTTATATCTCACATAATGAAGGTGATAAAGGGGAGAATAATAGAAATAGCAATGAATAGTTACTAAGTGATTTATAGTTATATAGGTTTTAAACAGTATGCTAAGCACTATACAGAAAATGTATATATGTTGATTCTACAACAATTCTAGGAAGCGTATAATGTTATTATCTGTTCTTTATGGATACGAAAACTTAAAGAAATATTACCTTGCCTACAGACAGGTAAGTTCTACTTTAAAAACTTTAATGTATGAATGCTGATATCTGTGTATAAAAATGAGTTTAAATGAATTAGTTGGACATCATGTCACATGCCTGTAGTCCTAGCTATTTGGTTGGTAGGATGATTGCTTAAGCCTAGGAATTTCAGGTTTCAGTGAGCTATGATCGTACCACCACACGACATCCTGAGTGACAGAGTGAGACCCTATCTCGAAAAATAAATGAATAAATAAATAAATGTAAATGAGCAGCAACTGTCTGCACGGAAACATTTTTCAATTATAGGCACTATTTTACAACTAATTTTCTAGGCACTGAGGTGGGTGCTGGGTTAGGAAGAAAGTTTTAAATAATTACTCTTTTCCTTAAGACGATTACTTTCTAAAAAATCTGAAAAATAAAAACAGTGTGAAAGTATAATAATATGAAATTATAAATAATAAAATTGTATAAATATTATAATGAAGTAGCACTTCCACTCTCAGTAGTCTCATATAACTGTCTTTGGAGTTTGGACATTCCAGTCAAACTGATATGCCATTGATATTTATCAACAAAAAGTTGCATGGGAAATAACATATTAATCATTATATACTACTTGACAAAACAATACACAATATTTACATAATGAGAATTAATCTGTACACAAAAAAAACTATTCTTGATACCTTCGTATATCAAATGGTAATAATATTTTCTACCATAAAATTTGGTTGTAAAAATTAAACTTGATGATGTATATAATTTGCCTAGCTTAGTATTTAGCATACAGTAAATATTCAACGAATTATAGATATTAAAAGAAAGAATCATGCAGAGAGATGAGAATATATTGCATTCATAATGTAAGAACATTATTATTGAAGAAAGAAATAAGAAAAAGAAAGGTTTTCTAAAATCATTGATCTTATACTCGCTTAACATTTCTAATAAAACTCTTAGAATATCTCTGATGAATTAGAACAGCAAATGTGAAAAGAAAAATGAAAATTGGGAGATAGAATACATGAAAATGAAGAAATCCAGTGAACAAGGACTATAGAATATAAAAAGTGGATATTCTCTGAAAATTAGTATATTCTGGAACTGAAGGATAGGAATCTTTATATTTATGGTTTCATAGAGGGTCCAGTACAATAAATGAAGAAAAGTAAAAGACTCACAATAATGCACATGAGAGCAAAATTTCACTACACCTGGGTAAGGTACTAACAGATTCCAGAAAAAAGACAAAAAAGGCAAAAGCTCAGAATAGCATTACACTTCTGAATAGAAACACTGGGACCTAAAAGACAATGGAACGACTGCTTCAAACTTCAGAAGGACAGAAATTTCTAAATTATAATTATTGATCAAATATATTGTCAATACATTATATAAAGGGAACAAAGACACTTTGAATATTAGTCAAAAATTTTGCCTCCCATGCACCCTTAATTAAAACATACTATAAAAAATGAGGGAATAAACTAAGAAAGCGATAAACACAGGGTCTAAGAAACAGGTGGCTTCACACAGAAAAGCTGTCAAGAGAAAAGTGTGGTTGGTAATAAAAATAATCCATGGTATGCATTTATGTAGCCATGACCTAGAGAACAACCCTTTAAATTGGAGCAAAAGTATAGGCTACTCTGGGGTCTGGGTATCTCTGAGATACCCAGAAGGGTGGGGAATAAAAATATATGTATGTAAACATAGATAAGAGAAATTTCCAGAAGTATTTGAATATTTGGAGTACTTCCCAAATTATTTCCTAATAATATAAACTTTATTTGAATATTTTGAAAATAATGCTAATATGTGTTTGGAAGATACTATTTAAAGATTTAGAAAAATATTAATCTTTACATAAAAACTCAGACAAAAATAAAATAAGCAAATATAAAATCTAGCAAGAGCAAAATGTATAGGAAAAGAAACTTTACTGATACAGTAGGTGGGAAGGGAAGTGCTGGGAGGAGAAGAGCAGGTGCCTGGCGAGGGCTGCATCCCTGGGCCTGTGCCCACGGACCTAGGTGAGGACAAGCACTCCTGCCTTCCTGCCAAATGTTGAATTTTCCAAGGCCACCCTGGCCTGCTATTCCCCCAACGTGTACCTATAAAAATCCTGAGGCCCTAGCAGACACAGACACAAGCGACTGAACGTCAAGAGGAACATATCACCGGAAGAGCACACTGACCCGCACGGGCAGGCCACTGACTGGTGGAACCACACGGAGTTTGGCCAGCGCGGTGGAAGGAGAGCTCCGTCACTGAGCTGCCTGATGCCAGGAGAAAACCACTTTCCCACTCCATCTCCCTTCTGGCTCCCCTATCTGCTGAGAGCTACTTCTACTCAATAAAACCTTGCACTCATTCTCCAAGGCCACTTGTGATTTGATTCTTCCAGTACACGAAGGCAAGAAACCCCATGATACAGAAAGCCCTCTGTCCTTGCAATAAGGCATGGGGTCTAATTTGCTAACACAGCTGCCTGCTGACAGCTAAACAAAAAGAGCACACTGTAACACATGCCCACTGGGGCTTCAGCTGGAAACATTCACCCTTAGATGTTGCCATGGGGTCGGAGCCGGAAGACATGCCCGTATGCAATTACATTAAACTTTTTCTACTTGTTGAATAAGTTTAATGTATTTCCACGAAACAGTAATTATTCAGCAAGTTCACCTGATTAAGTTGTTATATGAGACTCTGTTCAATTTTTCCCGAATGTTATCTGTAATGATGACGTCAGAGAAAGAGAACCCAGCATAATTGGGACTTTACCATGCCAGCTGATCATTAAGCTTTCCTTACAATGGAACGCATTCCTGCTACATATTAGAATTCACTTGGGCCCTAAAAGAGTGAATGATTTGAATAGTTCAGCCCTGAATTCAAAGAATTCAGTGCAGTTTTACTCTCAGCTGAAACATCTATGAATAATCAGAATCTATGAAGTAAAAGGTGCAAATTTGGGTATCATTTATGTGAGTAAAGTGCTTAAGTTTTGATATACTTATTGTGGAGAGTGATCCTCCCAAATTTTCAAGAATAGAAAACAAGATTGAACAGAAATGCCCCGGCCCCACTGAGGTAGATGATTGTTTGTCTATGCTTGCTTTATCCCTAACTTTCTCTCAATATGAGACCTTGGGAAAGTCGATCTAAAATCAAACTAAGTCTTTGTTTTAACAATACAATCAAACCAACTTTAAAAAAAAATCTGTAATGCGAAAGAGCTGGTCTGTATTTTAATTATTCCATCCAATGATAGGAATGCTATTCATCAGTGAGTCATTGTATACAATGCTGAGAGTTGGAAGTAAAGTTTCATAAGATAAATTCCTGCTCATAAGCACTTTGATGTCTTTATAGATAAAATATATATTCTTACAATAAGCACGCGACAATCTGCCTGCCTGCAAACTTCATATTGACTACAATACGTTCTTTCAGGTTAGAAGTCATACTGCTATTATAACTGATGATATAATTTTAGTTCTCAAATCAGTGTTTCTCAGGGCTTTGGGGAGTTTAATGAATGCCATCTGATATTTTTCTTCTTGTGCTGAATGTTTCAGATCAGATTTCCTGCCATAGTATTTTGATTATTTCTGTTTTGAAGCTTCACTCTCCAAATTGCTTTTTGGGGCGGGGATCTGCAAGAAGATAAAAGTATGGTTTGTAATCTCACAGAGTGATTCAGGGATTAGAGCCCTGGCGTTGAGTGCCTTGCTTATATACTGCTTAGATTGCCATATGAAACTCTGTTCAAAATATTTGCAGTGTCATCTGTGATGATAACACTGGATAACAGAAAACCATCCTTTTGAACTTTGAAATGTCAGCTGTTCTATGTTGCTTTTCCTCTAACTTTAAATTTTTAGTACAGGGTTCTTAGCACAGATGAGTATCAATGTCACTCAGGAAGTTTTTATGATGTCAAAGCCTTATCCTTACAGATTCAGTTGGTGTTGAATATGCCCAAAGCATTCTATTTTCTTCTTAAGATTTCCAGGTGGTTTTTATGTGCAATAGAGATTGAGATTCACTGTTTTAGTAACAGAGAAAGAGTAGGGTAAGTGAGTAAGTTATTGGAAAGTATACAACACATCTGTAATCCAGAATTCTTTGAAAACCTTGTCTAAGACTTGCTAAATAAAAAATATCCAATAATATAAAGAGTAGAAAAGGAGGTGTTCAAGAGAATGTGGGTTAATAGTGCTAAGGATTTGGAGCCAAGTAGGATGGAGAATGGAGAGTTTGGGTGAACTTCTTTAGAATCTGAAATTTTTCCAGAGCATAGATATTATATGCAAAATTTCTACATGAAGCTATCCATAACAGGGCTTGAACAAAACTAGGTTTATTTAAAGGTAGTCCTGATATTTTGCAGTGCACCTTACCATGGCACTTGGTGTGAGTATGATTTAAC
This sequence comes from Theropithecus gelada, assembly GCF_003255815.1. NCBI lineage: Eukaryota > Metazoa > Chordata > Mammalia > Primates > Cercopithecidae > Theropithecus > Theropithecus gelada. Next base: position 20,349,020 of record NC_037684.1, read on the forward strand.
TAAGGGCCTGTGTACCAGTGCTAATTTGCTTGCTCAGTCCCTTAATAATAACAGAAGTCAAAACTTTGGAATGCTCCCTCTGTTGGTACGACAAAACTCAAATACTGATGAATTTGTTTTACTTTTCTAATGTAGAGCATATTATTCAGAGTGGCAATACTCTTTTCAGAGCTGGCTGACTCTGATTCTGGCCTGAGTCCTTTTTACTTTATCAGAGAGCTGTCAGTGGTTCAAAGAAGGTAAAATTGTCTTTATAGGACACTGTCTTTTCCTAATGTTCCCCTTCTGGATTATTCTTTCCCTATGTGTTTAATTTTGTTATCTTTGTCCTCCCAACGTGTATGACTTTTCCTATCTCTTTGTTTCTGGATCTGCCACAACTTTGAAGACTTCTAACAGAAGAGTCACAAATTCAGCATTGGAGACTTAGGAACTGTGTAAAGTTGAAGCAGGAGTTTAGATTGAGGCAGATCCCTTATGAGCAGTCAAGAATGCCATTTTTTCTAATTCTTGTTTCTCTAAACCCACAGGAAATAAATATGAATAATATAATAGAGGATAGAGCTCCAAATTCTAAATGGCGGTTCCCGGATGTGGGAAGTTACCATGTCTTTTCCCACCTGATGGCATTAGTCATTATAATTTGTATCTGAGGCAGAATTGAGGGTGAACTTCTTCTTTTATTTTATTTTTTGCTTGTTGGAAAGGGAAGAGAGAAGCCCTCCGGAGTCCATGTTCCCCACAGAAAGACTGTAGCTAAAGTGAAAATCCTGCTCGTAGTATACTTAATTTATACGTATTGTAAAGACTACTTCCTTCTGCTGCTAATTGTTGCGTGGTCCATTGATGTTGTGAGCCTGGGAACAGCCTCACTCCTGGCCAGTCACTTAGAGAGGCATAGCCTGGAGAAATACGAATTTCCATCCAGCTCTGTAGAGTAATGAAACTGTCTGAAAGTCATGAACTGAGGACTCATTCATACACAGTTGTTAAAATGAATTTTAACTTACTTTCTGATTTATCATATCACTTAATGTTTTCTTCTTTCAGTTCAGTTTTCTGTAAGATTTTAAATGAATTATTTTGTTTTACAATTGGGTTAATACACTATGAACATTTTCCTGAATTTTTTCCTTCTTTTGGTGTATCTGTAATTTTGTTTTTATTTTTTAAACAAATATTTCTAGAAGCTGGAGCATTGTCCTGAAGTCCTGAAGGACATCTAATCTTCTTTTTGATGACTTGGCTGTCCTGAACAATATGAGGTACTATAGTGACTGTAATCCTAAAACCTCTCTGAACTAGTCCCTGAGCGTGCAGGGCACTTCAGGATTATATATCCCCAGGTATTTAGAGGTCTCCAGTCTTTGTCAATGTCAGCTTTGCATTATTTGACATTTCAATTACTTTACAGCCTTTTCTTCCCACAGTATCTTATGTTCAAGTTTATTTTTGACGTTTTTAGCTTTGAGATGTAATTGACAAATTAAAATCGTGTGTATATAATTGACAAATTAAAATTGTTTTCATATATATACATTGTAAAATCATTATAATAAAGTTAATTAAGATATTGATTATATCCTATGATTGGCATTTTTTTTGTAGTAAGGACACTTCAGATGTACCCAAAAAACATTTTTAATTATAATCAAATTGATGTGTATTAGATTTCCAGAACTTACTCATTTTGCATCACTAAAACTTTGTTTTGACCAACATCTCACTTCCCTCTTCCCCCAGCTCCTGGCAAACACCATTCTCTTTTCTTCCTTTTGGAGTTTGACTTTCTCAAGTTCCCCATATAAATGAGATAATGAAGTATTTGTATTTCTGTGCCTGGCTTATTTCACTTAGCAAGATCTTCTGCAGGTTCATCCATGCTGCTCTGTTGCAAACAGCAGGATTTTCCTGTTTTTGTGTCTGAAAATATTTCATCTTATATTAAATATATATCATTTTATGGGTCTTATGGTTATAGGTCTTATGTTTAAGTCTGTTAAGTCTGTAATTCCTTTTGACTTGATTTTTGTATATGGAGTGACAAAAGGGTCTAATTTAATTCTTCAGTTTATATGGATAGCTGGTTTTCTGAGCATCTTTTATCAAAGATCCTATGTGTTCCTCATTGTGTTTTTGTCATCCTTATCAAAGATCACTTGACTGTGTTTTCTTTATCAATTCATCTGTTGATTGGCATTAAGAATGTTTCTATGTCTTGGCTATTGTGATTAATGCTACAATGAACATTTGGGTGCAAATATATCTGGGACATACTGACTTCATGTTCCTTGGATATATACTCAGAAAGAGGAATGCTGGGTCATATGGTAGTTATATTTTTAATTTCTTTGGAAACTTCCACACTAGTTTCCCTAATGACTGTGCTAATTTACATTCTCACCAATAGTTTGTTACTTCTAATAGATTTTTTGTGGAATATTTGGGATTGTCTATGTATAAGATTATCTCAATTGCAAATAGAGATAATTTTATCTCTTTTTTTTTTATTTGGAAGCTTGTTACATCTTTTTCTTACCTGTTTGTTCTTGCCCATACCTCCATTACTATGTTGAGTAGAAATAGAGTAAGCATCTTTGTCTCATACTAGATCTTGAAACATTTTCTGTTGTTCCCCATCAATAATGATGGTAGTGGCGAATATTGTTAGCATATAATTATTTATAATATTTATTTTAAATCATTTTTATTTCTGAGGCATCTACTATAATGTTTCCACTTTCATTTCTGATTTTAATTATTTGAGTCTTGAGTCTTTTAGGTTTTTTATTTTAGTTTGCCTGTTGTTTTGGGATAGAAAGTTCTATATATGTCTGTTAGATGCATCTGGTCTAAAGTGCAGTTGAAGACCAGTATTAACATATTAATTTTTTGTGTGGTTGATCTATCTGTTGTTGAAAGTGCAATATACAATTCTCCTACTATTAGAGTATTTCTCCCTGATTCTTCCTTCATGTCCATTAATATTTGCTTTATATGTTTAGCTGTTGCAATGTTGGGTGCCTTAAATTGCTATGTTTTTCTGATGAATTGACCCCTTTATAATTAAATAATGACCATTTTGTCTCTTGTAACAGTTTTTGTCTTGAAGTCTATTTTATCTTATGTAAATATAGCCACCCTGTTCTCTTTCAGCTACTTATTGCATGAAATATTTTCTTCATTCTTTCAGATATAGTCTATGCATGTCCTTAAAGCTTAAAGGGGTCTCTTGCTAGCAGAAAATAGTTGATTATTTTAAAAATCTACTCAGTCACCTTTTGTCTTTTGATTGGAGCATTTAATTCACTTGTATTCAAGATTATCATTGATAGGTAAGAAATTCCACTTGACATTTTGCTAATTGTTTTCTGGTTGATTTATAGATCATTTTCTCCTTTCTTCTATTCTTATAGTTTATCTTTGTAATTTGGTGATTTTCTGCAGTGTCAAGCATTAATTTGCTTCTCTTTCTGTTTTGTGTGTCTGCTGTAGTTTTTACTTTCTGGTTGTCACAGGGGCTTACATAAAATATCTTAGAATTAGGATAGACAACTTTCAACTGATAATAACTTAAATTTTGCTCATATAAAAATGCTCTAGAATTTTACCCTCCCTCACAATTTGTACATTCTGATCTTGTATATTTCTTAAAAACTTACTGTATCTATAGTTATTTTTGATCATTTTAAGTATTACCCTTCATAGTAAGGATTTGAATGATTTACACACCAACATTACAGTAATGATATATGAATTTGACTATCAGTTTACTTCTACCACTTAGTTTTATAGTTTAATTTGTTTTATTTTCCTTTCATTTCTGATTAAAACATTCCCCTAAGCATTTCTTGCAAGGCCAGTCCAGTGGTGATGAATTCCCTCAGTTTTTGCTCATCTGGAAAAGCCTTAACTTTTTCGTCAGTTCAAAAGGGTAGCTTTGCTAACTATAGTGTTCTTGGCTGACGCTTTTTCTTTTTATCATTTTAAATAATTATATTCCCATTCTCTTCTGGCCTGCAATGTTTCTGCTGAGAAATCTGTGGATATTCTTCTTTTTTTTTTCCTCATGTATGATATAATGCTTTTTTATTATAGCTTCTAGAATTATCTGTCTTCAAAATTTTTCCTGTTTGATCATGTTGTATCTTAGGAGAATCCTTTTGGGTTTGAATCTAATTGAGATCTATGAGCTTCCTAAATCTAGGTGTTTATATCTTTCCCAAGATTTGGAAATGTTTCAGTTATTGTTTTATTAACTAGGTTTTCAGCACATTGTTTGAAATCTTTTTCCTCTGTCATCCCTATACTGTGAATACTTGTTTGCTTTATGGTAACCTGTAAGTCCCATAGGCTTTCTTCATTGTTTCTTCTTATTTTTACCTCTAACTGTAATACTTTGTAAAACTTGTCTTTAATTTCAGAAATTTTTTCTTCTGCTTGGTGTTTAAGTTCTCATTTAATTCATTGAACTCTTCAGTTCCAATATTTCTTTAATGATATCTCTTTGTAGATTTTTTTCATTAAGATGATGAATTATTTTTCAGATTTCACTGAATTAGTTTTTCATATTCTCTTCTATCTCATTGCTTTCTGGGTATCTTTTTTAAAATTTCTTTTCAGGCATTTCATAAATATTCTTTTTGAGAATCTGTTACTGGAAGCTCATGGTGTTCTTTGAGAGCATCATATTTCCTGTTGATTTCTTGTTTGTTTGTTTCTTGTGTCCCCACATTGATGCCTGTTTCTCTGATAAAACAGCTGCTTTTTCCAATTTTATGGAGTAGCTTTTGTAGCAAGAGACATTCTTCCTGCAGACGGTTCTGACAGTGTCAGTTGGGAACAGTGCATTGGCTTTGGTTCTAGTTGGACTCCAGAGCATGGCTTCTGTGAAGTTTCCTCAGTTGTAATGTTGGTCTTTCATGTTTGGAACTACTTCAGTGGTCTGGGCTGAAGGAGTCTGTGATGCTTGGTTTTGGTGGAGGGAGGGGCATATATCTGGTTTATGGGCCAGACACAGGCAGGCTGAATGGCAATGCCTTCAGGGAGGTGCAGTCATCACTGTACTTGTTGTCAGGCCCACCACTCATGTGGCCGGGCAGTCTCTCTGGTGGGAAGGGCCAATGCCAGACTGGCTGTCAGGCCAAGTGCAGGAACACATAGGCACAGCAGACTGGTTAGCTGTGTGGTGGTTTTTTCAGTACGTGAGACTGCCACTGTGTTGGTTGTCATGCTTGATGTGTGTGCACATCAGTGTGGTGGTTTGTCTGCAAGTTCAGCAGTTTCCCCACTGTCCAGTTACACCAGTTTTCTGTGGCGTTTCTCTATGGATTTTGATGGAGTGGTGTCTCAGTTTTTTCATCAGTCCTAGGTTCCATGTTATTTGTTGTAACATAAATGAACTTGGAGGATATCATATTAAGTAAAATAAGCCAGACACATAAAGAGAAATACCACATGATAACACTCACATTTGGAATCTAAAAACAAAATACGTTGATATTATAACTAGAGTGTGGAGGAGAGAGGTTGGCCAATGCGTACAAAGTACATCATAATGGGAGGAATAAGTTCTGGTGTTCTATTGCACAGTGGGATAAATATGGTTAAGAGTAAGGTATTACATATTACAAAATAGCCAAGGGAGGGGCATTTGAATATTCTCACCACAAAAAAAGTTAAAAGCATGAGGAGATGGATATGGTAATTACCCTGATTTTATCATTATGCAACATATATATTTATTGAAATATTATATTGTACACCATAAATATGTACAATTATAATGTGCCAATTAAAACATATTTTGAATTGTCAGGCATTTCAAAGATCTTTATTTCTTTGGAACTTGTTTTCTAGAGACTTTTTTTTTTCCTTTGGTGGTATTATGCTTTTAGATTTCTTATATCCTTGTGCATTTATCTGTGCACTTGAAAGAGGAGTCACTTCTTCCTGACTTTATGGACTGGCTTTGGTGAGAAAATATCTTGCCTATAGGTAGATGCAAGGGTGCTGGCTAAGAGAGGTGTATAGCAACATCTGTTCCAGGGTTTAGATACACATGATAGCAGGTAGTGCCAGGGCTCCATCTGAGGATAAAGATTATAGTGGTGGCTTTGGCTCTGGTAGGTGGTACAATGGATGGTCTGGCTGGTTGGGGGACATATCATCATGGGCTCTGGACACTTGTCAGCTGGGTTCAGCTTTCACAACGACTGCAGGGCCCTCTGTTGTGGCATGTGTGGGTGTCCATGAGATAGCAAGGGCTTTTTAGGTTCTCAGCACTGAAGGCTATTGCAATTTTTCTACCCTTCTTTTTCTCCATGTAGAGAAATTGCATTTAAGGATGAACTGAGGGTATAAGGCAATGCAGGTAAAATGCTTCCTGCCATTTTCTATGCCGCCATTCTTGTTTTGTTCTTCCACTGGGTTGTTGCAGCTTAATTTGTACTATGGAGCTCCTCCAGAGCTATTTTAATTTCTGATCAGTTGTTAAAATTGTTGGGTTTGAGACAGGGAAATGAGCAAGGACTTTTTAGCCTTCCATCTTGCTGATGTCACTCATCAAGCCAATTTTAGAAATGCAGGTATTACCAAACTCCATTGTTTAACTTAACGAAAGTCCACATAATACAAACAGTGTTTTTAAGTTTGAAGGTAAATGAAACACTCTTATGGAGATTGTTATGTTAAGTGAAATAAGCCAGGCACAGAAAGACAAACATCCCTTTCTCACTTATTTGTAGAATCTGAAAATCAAAACAATTTAACTCATGAACATAGACAGTAGGAGGATGGTTTCCAGAGGCTGAGAAGGGTTGTGGGAGGTTGGAGAGGGTGGTGGGGATGGCTAATAGGTACAAAAAAAATAGAAAGAATGAATAAGACTTACTATTTGGTAGCACAACAGGGTGACTATAGTCAATAATAACTTCCTTGGAATATTTCAAATAACTTAGAGAATGTAATTGGATTTTTTTTCTATTTGCTATTAACAATTTTTGTAACTTTGAGTAAGCTGATTAATATTGGTAGTCATTCTTTTATTTGAATATTAGTATTATTAAATAAAATATTTTATTTAGAATATCTAGCACAGACATCATCATAGGAAAAGAACTGAATAATGAGAGATATTGCTATTACTACAGAAAATATTAAGAGTGTGAATTCAAGGGTGGTTGGGGGGTGGCTCTTGACTGAAAATTTATTAGAAGATACTTCTAATATTAGAAGTATTAGAAGATACTTGCTGAGATGACAGTACTGTTCTATGCCTTGATCTAATCATTTTGGAAATACTTTACACCTTGACTTAAGTCATTTGTATAATTGAAAGTTAATTATATGGTGTACTTATGATTTATGCATCTCAGTTTATATCTCAGTTGTTTCATCAGTTCTAGGTTCCACGTCATTTGTTGTAACATAAATAAAACTGGAGGACATCATATTAAGTAAAATAAGCTATACACAAAAAGAGAAATACCACATGATAGCACTCACATGTAGAATCTAAAGAAAAAAGTTGATATTACATAAGTAGAGGGTGGAGGACAGAGAGAAGTTGGTCAATGGGTAAAAAGTTACAGTGTAATGAGAGGAATAAGTTCAAGTGTTCTGTTGCACAGTGGGATAAATACGGTTAAGAGTAAGGTAAATACGTAAAATTAAATATGTAAAGTAAGTATGTAAAATGTGTGCTTTTTGAAAGCACTGTATTATTTCTTCATTGCTCTGACTTCAGAATCTTCCTAAACATTGATGTGATTATCTTAATAAAACTGATACATATTAGTGGAATGCATAAAAACAAACCAGTGCAGTTAGAATATTTGCCTATATTTGTGAGTGAGAAATAGCGGTTTTACAAATTATAACATGTAGTGTGCTTTGATTATAAAGTTTTATATTTTAATTGTATAAAATTTGCCAAATGAAAATTTTAAGGCCCATAACAAAAAATAACTCATAATGTTATCATCTAAAAATAGTATTTTGTTAAATAAACTTTTTGCACCTATGTACATATATTCATATATATCTCCCATATATTTTAATAATATGTCATACTTGCGTAACTCACTGTTTTTATTTAACAATGTACTATATTCTCTGTATTTTAGATATGTTTACATTATTTTTAATGTCTGCAAATTTCATAGTATGAGCATATAACTTATAAATAATATTCTGGCATTTAGAGTGTTTCTTTTTTGATTTGATTTAATTATAGTCATGCTGCAAGAAACTTTTTCTTTAAAATATTGAGCACATCTACCTGGAAGTACAATTGCTGGGATAAAATATATGTACAATTTAAAAATTTTGATAGCTATACCCAAATTACCCTTCGAGAAACTTGCGGTTATTTATATTCCTGTCTAAAGTGAATCAGAAGCCATTTCTCCACATGCTTGTCAATGCTGAATACTAAAAAGACTAAGCTTTGCCAAAGGAATAGGCAGAATACATTTGTTCATATTGTGTTGGCTGGTAATGGTGTTAAAATATATTTTACCTTATTTCATTACTACATATACTTCTGCCTACTTTATCAGCCACAGTCTTCATGTTATTATAACTGAGTTGCTTGAGCTAGTTACATATTTAAGGTTTCAGGATTTTACCTGGACAACAGTACTATATAATAAATACCATTGCACTAGGATTTTTGGTCAAAGGACAACAAGTCGTTAAAATTCCACATGAGATCACATTCTTATATTCCCATAATTCCCCTGCATCACAAATTAGGAGATAACTCTCTAATAAGAATAGTGTATTTTTTTTCTCCTTCAGTGAATACAAGGTGTCAAATCTCCACAAACTCTGGGGTATTCTTTATTGGAAAATGTAGTCAATTCTCCCATCAGCTCTGTTGGGGAACAAATGGTGAGACCTAAACATAGCAAACAGTCTTCCTTTCATTGTCTTCTTTCTATTATTCTGGAGATTAGTAGCAACCATTGAGCTATATACAAAGCCATAATGTACTAAATGTAGTAAAATACTGCCTTAAACATAGGTGGTTTTGGAATTTGGATGCAGAAGTGGGGAAAAAAAGGAAAAGAAAGGGTGGCCCCTAGAATTTGCTGGGTCCCACTAAGTATAATTTGTAAGATCCCCTGACTATGTGAACACTTTTATTAAGCAATGTATTATAAAATTCATGGATCATATAAAGTATAGGGATTTATTGGCAAAGAGGCAGCAAAATAGAGAATACATGGGCATGTACTCATTTGTTTACTCTCTTATTAGTCAGTACCTGTGAAGAATCTTGGTATTTTCCAAGCAACTCCTTTTCATGTTTTGGTCCAGAAGCCATCTCTTTATTTTCTTTATGTTTAGCTGCACAGTTTCTGCCTTATTTCTAATCTCCTATCACCAGAAAGGTAGCAACATTATTTCTCATGCAATATTATTGCTTACAATGACATGGTTCTTTGGAATTCGTATTGAAACAATACAGATCTCCTTGCCTCTGCAGCTCCTAGTATCATTTGTTTAATGTTGGTTACACAGTCATGATGCTGTATTATTCATTTTCCCACCAGTGACCACTGGCTGCCAGTGAATTTCTCAAGGTTGTTCTTGCACTTTGATGTGACCACCAATGCAAGTTTACCCAAAGTATATAGCAAAATGTGAACAATAATCAATTTACTTGTCATGTTAAATTTATCACTGGGAATTTTACAGCATAAATATAAAAACATATCTTTTCTTGAACTCTTTAGACCATGACTATTGGATTCCTAGAGTGATTTCTGTTAATGTTGACAGCACCTCTACCTCCTGCACTTGAATGGAGATAGAAAAGGGACTTGAAGACAGAGCGAGAAAAGCATTTCATTCATGAAAACATTCATGCAAGGAATGTCTGTCTCTCTACTCATCATAAAATAAGGCCAGCTCTGGAGAGAACAATGTCACCACATTAATGAAACACCAGTGAAGGCAACAGAAGAGCCCCTTTTGTTGCAGTGCAGTGGTTTAAAAATCCCTTGAAGGAGATAAGGAGGACTGCTAGACAGTAAGTGCAGAGCTAACAATGTGCGTAGAGTGTCAGACCTGGATTTAACCATGAGAGGCACATGGGGTTAAGGCATCTGCTCCAATGCCTCCCACAATGGGGTGCCGTAGATTCAGGCAGCACCATGGTTAGAAAATAAACCAGTGAGAACCAGCACATGCATACAAACGTGTGATTATGCCAAAGGCCAGTGATGAACCATCCCATTGAAAGAGTTGACATATGAGATTTCTTTTAAACATCTTTTTGAATCTGTTTTCCCTTGAAGTTTAGAGTATGAGAAGCTACATACATTTCAGGTTTCTAGTTAACATGAAGGATTGGGGTTATTTTAGATGTCTTTCCTGAATTTGTACAACTAAACATGCTATTCTTTACAATTGTTATTTCTTCTCTATTGAATTGATTACCCATTTCCTAGTTTAACAACCATTATGCTTTATCTAGGAATACTTTATGGAGCAGGAGGCAAGCCAGCTTTGGTCACTTTGCTAGGGCTTAAGATCTCTAATTACACTATATTTACTTTAAATTGAATTTTTTGTTGACTTTTAAATTTAGAAAAACAGAATCCCACATCTCTTATGATGGAAATGACAAAAATTATCACAATTATTTAACTTCTATGAAATAGTTTTTTTTTTTTTTTTTTTTTACCATGTAGAAGCCCCCTTTTCTTACTGTTTATCCAATCTTAATGCTCTTTTCAATGCTCTGTCCAAATCTTTCTGTTGCCTTGAGTTTTCTTTTTTTTTTTCTTGCTTCTCTAAATTCACACAAGTCTTGATCATTTAAAATTTCGAATGGTTTTCTAAGCACAGCTTAACCAGAAACTGGACACATGCCGGTTTGTGCGTGTATGTTTAGAAGAATGGTTACTTAATCGATCATACCATCCTGAGTCTTGAAGCCTTGGACTAGAATCATGGCTATAACATTAACTAGCTATGGGACTCTGGGCAAGTTACACAACTTTACATTGCTGCATTATTTCTTCTGTAAAATAAATTCCTTTTCAAGTTTGTTTTATGGCTTATGTCATATACATATAATGTAAAGTGCCTCATTCTGATAAGTGCTCAGTTTATTTCTAACTTTTTCTCTCCTGGTTGTTGATTATGTTTTGACAAAATAAAGAATTTTTTTTTTAAACAAGTGGTATTGGCTACACGTCAAGCATCTTGTAAAATTAAGTGTCATATGTTTATCACAACGCAAAACTTGGTCCAGAGAGAGGTGGGGCTTAGTTTATAAAAAGTATTGCTAAATAAGGTTTGTCATGTTAAATCAGGCTTATTTTCCTGCCTTGCCTTTTTGCTTTAGCGATTTTTCCCCATCTATACATATTGCAGTTTGTTGTATTTTTAAGAAAATATTCAAACTTTGTCTGCACTCTTCTAGCTCTGTTAAAGACTAAGCTTGTTATTATAATATTGGTTTGATGACTTCTAAGGAAGCATAATTAAATATTACTAACCTAGTATTCGATGTTAATTGTTTTTCCTTTAACTAGATGCTACTCAGTTCCCCAACACAACCAAAGAGTATTTGGGTGAAAAACAAATATGATTAATTGGAAGTAGTAAATATCTATATTTATTTATTTTCGGGAATTCATTGTGATGCTACTCATAGGAGTTAACCAGTCATGAAGTTTGACTTTCTAAGAGCTGAAATATCCAAGTGGCCAATTCATGCAATAATTATGGTTTTATGCTAAACTATTTGTTCTAATTCCAGCTGTGATGATTATGTATTCTGTTGCTCAAGGGCACATTTCCTTGCTTACAGAAGAGAAAGGTTCTCTTTTGAAACTGTGCAGCAGTGGCACACAGCTAAATCTCCTTTGTTACTGTCTAGAAAGTTTAGTCTTTAAATATTTTACCTCAGTCACAAGAGACAATTCCCCAGTGGAGAAATTAGAAATCACAAAATATTCTGAATGCTCCTGGAAATTATTTTATTTTCTCATATGTGAGATAGCTGGTTCAGGTTGTTGATGAAACCATGCCTATGATAGTTTAGTAAATACTCTTATTATTCATTTGGTATTGTTGTACATTCTTTATAAAACACAACATTTAAAAAAAGTAATATTATTGAGCGGAAAATTATAAAACAAATGACAGATAAAGAGATAATATCTATCCTACAAAAAGGTTCTTACAAACTGTTAATAGGTGAAAGATGTAAAAGAAAAATGATCAAAGAATGGAAATAGGCAATTGACAGAAAATAAAAACTAAATGATCAGCACAAAAAATAATGTGGTTGAATTCAGTATTGATCAGGGGCTTACAAATTAAAGTAACCATGAGATAGTACTTTTACCTAACAGAATGGTAAAATTTTAAAGAAGAATGATAAGAACTGTTGCTGACACAGATATGAAAATAGAGTATACTTCCATGAATTTCTTCTGGATATATAAATGTTTATCTCAGTTTTAGCAACACTAACTAAAATTAAAAATACCTTTAACTTCAGTAATTCCACTCTTGGGAATCTATCCCAAAGAGATAGAAGTCTTAGTCAAATGTTTTAAACATAGCCACATTTATTAAGGCAATGTCTATAGTATATCCTTAGGTAAAGCAGATAATTATCAATAGGAGAATGGCTAAGTGTACTATGTGCACCTACAAAATGAAATATTATGTAATCACTTAAAAATAGAATTATATCAGTTGAAACAACAATTTTCATTATCATTGAATAAGCAATATAAAACACAATTGTTCATAAAAATAATTTCTACAATAAACATGCATATTTACACAGACATTTTGACCTAACTATGAGTATTTGCAAAATGTATCATTTTAAACCATACTTATATACGATTAAACTGGGAACAGCATATGGAAGAAAACAAAGATGAGCACCAGGTTTTTAAAATGGGTACCAGTGACTTGTAGTGGAAAGTGGAAGTGGGTAGAGGAGAAGAAAAGAGGAAAGCGAGAGGTAAGTAAAGAAAACACTATAGTAATAAAATAGAAAGAATGTGTACTATAATGCCAATACTATATAGGTGATAAGGCACATACCTTATCACCTATAAGTGATGCATATATGTTTCTAAATATTAGAAAAACATGTTAACCAATATGTAATAACTTAGGGTGTATATGATATATTATGGAGATAATAAAAACAAATAGCTCAAAATTCAAGATATTAACTCTGTCTTGAGAGAGGTATAATTTTGAGTAGGATTAAGAGGTGGGGAGTACAAAGAAAAACACCTAAGGTCTCCAAAGCTATTACTAATGTTATAAGATTATTAATTTCTATATTTTATATATAAATGCTATATATTGGCTTATATATGTAAAATACAACATAATATTAGCATACATTTTTACATGCAATATAAAAATAGCCAACTAAATGATGATGTGTATAACAGATAAATTTTTATATAGGTACAAACAAAAACAAACTTAAAACATTAAAACACACACACACACATATATATAGAGTCAGAAATTACATGTATTGTAGGTTTCTAGTTAACGTGCAATGCATGAAGACAGAAGGGTTGTGCATTAGTCTATCAAGGCTTTAAACACTGAATGAAGCTTCAGAATGAGGCCGACTGAGGTTTAGTGTTCCAGCAGGTGAAATTTTGTTGGGTTTTTTTGCCTTTGTACACCTTTCCATTGTATTATCTCCTTTGTATAGCATTACTCTGATTTCTGTTGCAATTTGAAAAAAAAAAATTACTTCATGGAAGAACATCAAAAAAGGAAACTTGGCCAGACGCGGTGGCTCACGTCTGTAATCCCAGCATGCTGGGAGGCTGAAGCGGGCGGATCACGAGGTCAGGAGATCGAGACCATCCTGGCTAACACGGTGAAACCCCGTCTCTACTAAAAAATACAAAAAATTAGCCGGGCGCGGTGGCGGGCGCCTGTAGTCCCAGCTACTCGAGAGGCTGAAGCAGGAGAATGGCGTGAACCCAAGAGGCGGAGCTTGCAGTGAGCTGAAATCTGGCCACTGCACTCCAGCCTGGGCGACAGAGCGAGACTCCATCTCAAAAAAACAAAACAAAACAAAACAAAACAAAAAACCGAAAAAAAACCCAAGGTAATCTATGCCAATAAGTTGGATAGTTTAGGGGAAATAGACAATTCCCTAGAAAATTATAACTCCCAAAACCTACTCAAGGAGAATAGAAAATATAAATAATACTATGATTTAAAAAAAATTAAATGCATAGTAAAAACTTTTTCTAAAAATCAGTAGGCCAAACTAATTAGTTATTCCCATCAAAATAAAGGAACTAATAATTCTTGGCTTGCATAATGTATTACAAAAAAAAAATAGAAGGCCAGGTCTCTAATTCCTGGTATGAGGCTGGTATAATCTTGTTATAAAGATTGGTCTAGGGCATTACTAACAAAGAAAATTGTATGTAATTTTCATTTATCAACACAGGAGAAAATCATGAATAAAATAATAGCACTCTAAATCAAGGAATGAAAAAATGATCTAACATTAATGATTTGACGTAATACATCTATTAATGTTATTTACCACATGAACAGATTAAGGAAAAATACTACATAATTATTTCAAAAACATGTAGAAAAACATGTATTACAATTCAACAGTCACACAAGATAAAAGAAAAAAAACTTTAATAAAGTAGAAAATAAGGAAATTCCCTTAGAATGACATGTCAGAACTAGTTGTTGACAAGATGTGGATGTCTACTATCGCTGTTTTTACTGAATATTGTACTTAGGGCCCTATCAGAGAAAATAAGACAAGACATTGGACTACAATAATAAGGGCTGGAAATGAGAAAAACACACTTGTTTTTCTTTGCAGATGACATGAATGTCTGTAGAGAAAATTAAAGAAAACAAGTAATCTGTTGAAACTCATAGAAGAACATTCAGCAGTTGTTAGAGACAGCACAATATACAGAAATTAATAGTATTCTTAAAAAAGCAGTACCGTAATGAATGATAATGCTAAAAAAAGATAACATGCACAATATCATCACAAATTGTAAGGCTATCAGGCCTATAATTAAAACAAAAAAGACACTGTCATGAAGAAAATTAAAAATCTTTATTGCAAGGTCTACAGGCAGATGGAAGTAAATGTGAAAACAGATCACATTCTTGAACGAGAAAACAACATTGCAATAGTTTTAATTCTATTTTAAAATGTATAATTAAGTTATTATTGCCAATAGCACCCCATTGTACTATCATAAATGTGAAGAAAATATTTAGAAAAATGTGTATGTATTTTGAACGGTTATAGTAGCACTGATAAGGTTATTATTATCTTGCTTGGATAGATAAGGAAATTGAAGCAAAAAGTAACTTGTTGAAGATCACAGAGCTAGAAAATATTGAAACTCAGATTTAATTCAGGCAGTTTCAGAGTCTGTATTATATTACTTCTAAATAGAAGAAATACTATTTAAAATTTGAAAAAGAAACTCACTTTCCTCTATGCGTAAATGATAAACATTAAATACAACATTGTTTTACCTAAACATTTGTATATGCAATCTTCCAAAAGATTTCACAGTGTATTTCTGATTTATGCTAATTAAAACATCTTTCACTTTTATAAATTGAGTAAACACAGAGAGTTCTTGAGTTGGAAATGATTTTACAAATTCCTCTTACAATAAACTTCCACTCAAACTAATGTTTGCTTCTGTGGTCTCTGTGATATAAACCATTTACGACTCAAAGAGTTTCAGTGCAAGAGGAACTGTCCACCTGTGTTCAGTGTCATCTTTGTATTCCAATCATTTCTGGAAATGAATATCTACTTTTATAAAAGAAAAAGTTTACTGGAAAAAGAAGTTATTTTAAGACATGTTTATAAAGAACACTTTAGCTTATCTGTCTTAGCTCTGTGTATGCATCTGTGCTTAAACTTTAAATGTGGTACTGACTAGCCTTTCAAACACCAAATAAACAAACAGGTTAAAGCCAGCTTCTGACAATAGTCCTGGTCTCAGATGGTTTATTTATCTTACCCTTAAGTCCTTCATCTCTTTTCCTTACTCTTTGAACTCCTGATTTGCTGCCTCAACTCCTGATATCTGCCTGGAGCCTAATCTGGAAAGGTGCTGGACACTTCAGAATTCCAACGGATAACTAATGTCTACATGGCAATCTTGAGCTAATTACAAGCTGCTCATGCCATGTGTTTCTAAACTACCTTTCCTCAGGTTGTTAAAATATATATTATGCTTATCAGGCACTAAATCATGAAGATCACCCTTTCCTGACTGTGCCCTACTTTTCCAGGGACCTTCCAATTCACACCAGCTGAGAAGAGTTCTTTCTTCATGCCCTGGCCACCTCAGTAAGTGTGGATGGCTTCTTCCTCCCT
Organism: Theropithecus gelada; assembly: GCF_003255815.1. Lineage (NCBI taxonomy): Eukaryota > Metazoa > Chordata > Mammalia > Primates > Cercopithecidae > Theropithecus > Theropithecus gelada. The sequence goes on from NC_037684.1 coordinate 20,365,431, forward strand.
CAACAACAAAATTGATAGTATTAGAGGAGAGGTCCTGTTACACTGTTGTCACACATTGAGTGTGTTGTCAGTTTTATCCTTACATTGTATTGGTTTGTTTATCGTGTCCTATTACCCTCTTTTAAGCCAGATCTATTTCATGCCCTTCCTAATCAATTGAATCTTTTTTTTTTTTTTTTTTTTGACACAAAATCTCACTCTGTCACCCAGGCTAGAGTGCAGTGGTGGAATCTTGGTTCACTGCAACCTCTTCCGCCTCCCAGGCTCAAGTGATTCTCCCACTTCAACCTCCCAAGTAGCTGGAATTACAGGCACCCAACACCATGCCCGGCTAATTTTCTGTATTTTTACTAGAGACAGGGTTTCACCATGTTGGCCAGGCTGGTCTCCAACTCCTGACCTCAGGTGATCCACCTGCCTCAGCCTCCCAAAGTGCTGAGGTTACAGGCATGAGCCGCCATGCTCGACCCCAGTTGAATCTTTTCTAAGAAACACAATGTGAATAGTGCATTGATGAACAACCTAGGAAGTGCTTATCAATGGATTTAAAAAAATGTGACACATATACACCATGAAATACTACACAGCCATAAAGAATAGAAAACTCATGCTCCGTATGGATGCAGCTGGAAGCCATCATCCTAAGTAAATTAATGCAGAAACAGAAAATCAAATGCTACGTGTTCTCACTTGTAAATGGGAGCTAAACACTGAGCACACATGAACATAAACATGGGAATAATAGACACTGTGGATTGCTAGAGAGGGAGAAAAGCAGGGAGGCCATGGATGGAAAACTTAGCTATTAGGTACTGTGCTCACTACCTAATTGATAGGATTCACACTCCAAACCTCCGTATCACATAATAGTTCCATGTAACAAACCTGCACGTGTACCTCTGTATCTTAAATAAAAGTTGAAATTTCAAAAAAAAATTGAAAAAAAAAAAAAAACCACAATGAAGCACTTTATTCTAAGTTCTTTGAAATAGTTGCTTAAATTAGCACTAGATGATAAACGTTGAGATCCCTGATGGGCACCATATGTTTTCAGTATTCCCTATACCTATGCAGCATCTGTGAATTTGATACACATGCCTCCCGTGTTCCCTCATGTCAGTGATAAGCAAGTTTACTAGAATGCAAATCAAACACTCACTGAGGGTAATTGCTTAGCCTGCTCATTGGTAATGTCATTTCTTCTATTCATTTATTCATACATTCATTTATTCATTCAGTATACAGTTCTTGAAAGCCAATTATGTAAGAGAGATTGTGTTATGCAGTAGGAACATAAAGAAATAGAAGATAAGTTTCATTTCTCCAAGGAATTCACAAGTGATAGGATGCAAACAAATGAACAAAATATTATTATAGAGGGATAAAGAGCAGCGTGGAGAGTATAAAAGAGACATTTCTTGAAAGAAGAGATTGCTCTGTTTTCTCTTTTCAGCAACATAATGCCTGACACAAAGAAAGTACTAGATGCATATTTTATGAATGAACATCTATTCATAATAAATGCTATCCATAATAAATAATATATCATTTGATTAGGGCATTTTCTTTTTCACTATAAAATTTAAAGCCTCCATATATTTTAGCAATGCCATGAAAACATTTCTACCAGCTCTGGAGAGGTGTATACCATCCTTTTGCCAAATACTGCTGTAGTAATATCATAAACTATGGTCCAGTAAACCAAATTCAGTTTTTCAACACCATCTGTGTGCTCTAAGTATTTAGTTCAATTTCCTCCTTTCTTTTCCAAAGTCACAACATTTCACTGGAAAAAGTCATCAAACACCACCTGTGTCCCAAGATCTTTAAATTTCTATTCCAAACTTCAAAATAATGAAGTATACATTCCAGGAAGTGATTTTATTTTATTTTCTCCTGTCATAATTTCTTTACACTTTGTATCAGTCAAGACTTTTTAAACAGACACAACAGAAACTGACTTTGGCTGATTTGAGAATGAAGTGGATTTATGAAAATGATAGTTGGTATGTTACAAAATTAAGAAGAAAGCTTCACCGCCACGAAGCAGTTTGAGGGAAGGTACCACGGTCATCCCCACAGAGCAGTGGACCACAGTGCTTGTACCACTTCCATGGACTTGATTCTGTTGTTGTGCTCTGGCACTGCTACTCATGGAAGCTCAATGTGTTGCTTTGGCCACCTGCCAGCAAAACCCATGCTAGGATTACTAGGATGAACACATCTGATTGTCCAAACCTAGGTTTTATGTCTATATCCTAGTGGTAGGATGTTCTGTTAAATGCATACTCTTCTACTCCCAAAGGCTTATTGTGAAAGGATTATTAAAACCTGGAGAGCAATTCAGCACTGGGTAACTCAAGACAGTGGGGGTGGGGGACAAAAAGAAAATGTTCATCACACACATGTTCCAAGTAAAGTATATGACAGAGAAGGGAAAGATTAAAAGTTTGGACAAATAAGAACAGAGCATTCCAGAACAAAAGCACATGCCCTCAGTAGGCTCTGTATCACTATAACCAATACTAAATATGTCTCTTTCTTCTAAGGGGGTTCCTACACATCTTCGTATGTGTAATACATTTCCTACATGTAACACATTTCCTTAAACCTCATAATTCTGTGGATTTTCTGTATGTTGCAGAAAGCTGCGGAATCTTTTCCAGGAAGAGGTACATACTTGTCTTTCAAGTATTCCATTTTAATTGTAGAAATAGTGAAGATGCAGTATTGCAAAGAGAGAAAAAAGTACACGTGATCCCATTACACTCAAACAACCATGAGTACAAGTTAATAACTCTCCTTCTAGATATTTATGTCCATGTGTGCCTCTATATTCATAATACAAAAGTATCTGTGTATTTGTGGTTTATATGATCATACTATATGCTGCTTTTATCTTGACTCTGTAAATTAAGAATTTATCAACTGAGAAAATATCTTCAATCTCGAATTTCTGTATTTAGAAATAGATTATTTCTTCTTTTCTTTTGGTTCTTTTCACTTTTTAAAAATTGCCCACTCATGAAGTATTTGAGTTTGCCTCTGCCTCCTCAGGAAAATAAATTATTTCTATCTTTTTGTCTTGCATGGCTTTTGCATACTGTCTCTGGACATTTTTATCTTCTTGAGAGATATTACTCAAATCAGGTGAGAAGACCAGTTGACATTTTCACATAATTGGTGAGTTCCTGAGTCAAGAAGACAAATATAACACATCCCCTGCAGGGCGCTGAAGCATTTCCCTTGGTGTTCATACCTCCAGGGTTTCCAGATGGACTTTCCACCTTCTTGTTAATCAGCAGCAAACCTTACCTAATCTCTGCTGCAGGGAGTGGCTGGGTTTTGACACCTCAAACCCTTTTGAGTCTCTTGCTATCTGAACAATCGGAAAACTGCTGCTTTGCCTTTTTTGTCCATTCCTCTTGCTAGTCTCTGTACATAGGAGTGAGCTAATTTCTCTATAGGGAAGAAAGTAAGTGGGTTAAGAAACAGCGGTTTATATTACAGCAGGCTGAGATTTTTGAGATGGAATGGACAGAACAGAATGAGTACTCTCGCCAGTGTCAGTCAGATCTAAGCTGAAATCCCAATGCTTCTACTCAAGAGTTGTGTTTCTATTGATAAATTACTCAAATTAACTGAGCTTCCACATTTTTTTTTTTTTTTTTTTTTGAGACTGAGTCTCGCTCTGTCGCCCAGGCTGGAGTGCAGTGGCGCGATCTCGGCTCACTGCAAGCTCCGCCTCCCGGGTTCCCGCCATTCTCCTGCCTCAGCCTCCCGAGTAGCTGGGACTACAGGCGCCCGCCACCGCGCCCGGCTAATTTTTTGTATTTTTTAGTAGAGACGGGGTTTCACCACGTTAGCCAGGATGGTCTTGATCTCCTGACCTCGTGATCCGCCCGTCTCGGCCTCCCAAAGTGCTGGGATTACAGGCTTGAGCCACCGCGCCCGGCCCCACATTCTTATCTACAAAATAGGAGTAATCTATATCTTAGAGTTGTATAATTCTGTTGACCTCATGAACACGAACTCGCATACAGTAGTAGCTAATACAAACTATGTTAACATATACTGAACACATAGAAATTCACCCCTGAATATTTTCAAAATAATCTTACCTATTACTTTTTAGCTTCACATATCCATGGCAGGTTCTCTTACATAAGTAATTTTAAAAATAATAAAAACCACTAAAACTGTGTCTTATTATATTTAAAATTAGCCCCTTGGTAGTGAATGACTAAAGCAATGTTATGGAATAAACTAGAAAGTTTCCTTTTATAAAAGCAGTAATTATTTAATCTCTCCTCTGTGCCTCCACCCTCATTCTTAAAAAACACAAATATACTGAACTGAAATGTACTAGAATAAACAGACTCTCACCAAATTTTAGCTAGAGAATAAGACTTTAAAATATTGGCTACATCTATTTCCATAAAGGATATTGAATATTTGGATTTTTCTTTCCTTCTTTTTTTTTTTTTAAACTTAAGCAACTTAAAGTTAGACATAATCTATCTCTTTTTCTCTTAGCCACATGTAAACATTTTTACTCTAACATAGTCAGGTCCAACAAGTTATTTTTTTTTTTTTCTGCTTGGTAACCTTTCTTTAGAAGAGTGGGTATATTGTTTCATAACCACTGCACTTAATGATAGCTAGCATTTGAAAATAACTTAAATTTATTTTGCATGGCATATTTTATCATCCAAATTAATTCACACTTGTATATAGGAAAGATTATTATGGTTATTATTGATAGTATCATTATCATCACCATCATTCCTGTCTTATATCTAAATGGACTAAAACTCTAATCAACTCAAAAACTGACTTGGGATCACACAGAGATTGAGCCTCAAAATATGTGCCTGTTGGCGGTCATGCTTTTGTCATGCAGCTAAATACCCCAACATAGGAGGCTGAAATAAAAATATTAATCTTCTCTGTTGACATTTTACATTTGGAAAATTTACTATAGATTGATAGATGATAAATACAGATATGAATATATATATGTGTGTGTATGTGTAATGTACTTGTATTATTTATTGTTTAAAATAACTTTTTTTTTTTAATGGCATGGATCTATGCACCATGAGGGCTTACCTATTATCTTCATTCATTTGCATTTCTTTTTAGAATCTACTGTTTTTTAAATAACTCAAGTAAAGTTAACAGGGATTATTCTTTGCTTTAGCTAACAGTGTTTAAGGACTACTACATCCTGAATTCTGTGCAAATTAAGAATTTAAAGATAAATAAGACAATATTCCTGACTCTCAGTACTCAAAGTCATGTGAACCACTGTAATTCTGGTGATTTTCTCTTGTAATGCAATATATGTATATATTAAGCCATGAGAGTAAATTATGCCTGTGGGAGTCATAAAGTTTCATTGTAAATATGGTATTATAACTAAGTCTGAATAAGCAAGTACCCGCTGTGGAACAGATCCATTGTTTCATCAGATTTGTATAAGGGTGCAGAAATCAAAGACATTTTAAGAAGTGCTGATATTCTGATAAAGAGAAGGACTGAAAGAGTTAAGACTAATTGGATAGATCCAGGCCAGAGAGCTACTGGCTTGTAACTCCAATGACAAAGTTTAGACTTTATCTTGTATGAAGTTAGGGGCAATCAATGTTTCTCCAAAAATATTTTATGATAAACGTTGTGTTTTACAACTCACTTCTGTTAGTAACATGTAAGAAAAAATTTATACTTTAACTATGTATATATCTTGGAACATACTAATTTAGTTATCCCTTTTCACCCAAAATATGTCCAGAGATGAGATTCTATATTATGGCATTGCACAATCACAAATAGATGCTTATCAGAATATGATATGTGACTTGTCACATTAAATTGAAATCACTGATTACATTCTATTTCTCTGATGTACAAAACTGAAAATAATAAGTACAGCAATACAGGATAGGTTGAATAACTTCACAAGAAAGCCTTCTTGGCTTCATTTAATCCCAGTAGGATATCTCTGCTCTGTGTGCTATAACAACAGACTAATTCTTGCTTCCATAAGTTTGATTAGCCATTATTTGTTCCATCTAAGTGTCTTCAACACACATATATTTATTGTGTCATATATAAAAGTAAATGCAATTAATATTTTTCATCAAAATTAATATTAAGAATATATAAAATGTGAAATATTTCCAGGGAAATAAACAAATATTTATTTGGTATTTCCTTTGTGTAAGACAAATTAAGTATATTATCTTATTTAAAGGAAAACACAGAGGCAATGGATAGGTTATTTTGAATACAAATTTCCATAAAAAATGTAAAGTTTTACATTAAGATAAAATATAATTCTTATACTCCCCCACCCTCTCACAAAAATATTATAATCTCATTCAGAGAATAAAATATAAAACCATATCTTTCTAATTTCTACTCAATGGTTAAATCAAGAGGAGGTTATTAAATAAAAAGGAGTAGAATAATATTAGAATCTACCTCTGAGTTACAGTAAGTGTAATACTGAAGAAACTCTTATCCCTCAAATGCCATCCTTTTCTGGAACATCCCTTAGTGGTGCACATGTGGTCTTGATGGCCATTAACGTTATCTGTAGCTATTAATGGTCTAGTCCACCATCTTTGGACCTCTGTATGGTTTTTGTAATGCTACCCCCAAAGCTGTGGACTGACCATGAGCCATCTGTGTCATCATACTGATGGTTTAATAATACCCTCGAAATAATCATCACTCTTCATACGGTAATTGTAATGATACTGTAGTCTGATTAGTCCCAGTGTTTCTATTACTGACACAGAAGGGAGTCAAAATCACAGGTTTTTTTAACTCCCGATAGGTATCTAAGAAAGGAATTTTTTTTCTTAATTACTGGCGATGTCATATTCATTTCCTTTCTGTGACTTTCTCTTTAATTTTCTCAGATGTCTATTCCTTCTGCTGTCACTTATGCTGAGTGACAACTGAATTGTGGGGTAGTTTGTGCAGTGGCTAGTGTATTTGAACTGAGTCAAAGTATCTCACATTCTCATCGAAGTGAAAACATTGTCCACAAAAGGAAAGTAGGGTATTTATTCTCCAACCGTCATCTCACGTTTGATTTAAGAACCTTATAATCATGGATTTTGGTTCTAACATGTGCATTTCATTTTATTTTTTCATTTCATTATTTTTCACAGGACATGGGTCTTTTCTGCAAATACCAACACTTGAAATTTGACCAAATTACCTAAGTGGGCACACAAGCAAACATGCACGTGCTGCATCCTTCATGTCACAAAGGTGTGAAGACCAATTCAAGGTGAGGCTCCACACACTGACACAATGTTCCCACCAAACGGATGGGAGAGACATTTGGTTGTATGGGTTCTAAGGATAGGACACTTACTGGGCTTGATTTAATAGTGAATGATTAATAAAAAGAAAGTTTCTTTAACAGAGTTGAAGGTTGGATAAGGCTTAGGAAAGGAAGATAGTATTTCTAAAGGGGTGAACAGCAGAAGCTAAGTAGTAATGTGATCAAGTGAAGGAGTGTCAGATACTATGAAAGAATCTTACTGACTTGAACAAAGGATTCAGTTAGGAAACATTAAAACTGTTACATGTTATGTGGGCTTTAGGTATTTAAACATTGTATTGTGTGATTGCTATGCTTTTAATTACAATGTATAAAATTAGTCCACTCATTAATTTAAATATTTACAGAGCATCTGTTATTGCCTATGTACTGAGAAGAGAAAAATAAAGATACATGTGTAACAACACATCATATTGTAAAACTGAAAATTCATTTTAAATATCAAATGGGGAGATGAACAGTGTTTATTAATGCTACTACACAGTCTTCTACATAGATTCGGAAGCAAATCTTTATTAGTGATGCATTAAAATGTAGTATAGCATTGTGATAAATATTATACTTATTTTCCTTGGTGTTTAACAACTTCATGTAATCATCATGGAATGACTATAATTTTTTTATTTGTCTTTCAAATAAAGTGAACTATCTAAAGCTACATTCAGCATTGTTTTTTTCTCTACTAACTCCCAGATATTTATATTATTTGAGAGTTTTATCTAAACAACTTTCCACTTTCGTATTCTACAATTTTTAAAACAGAAATGAGTATCCATTAAATGATATGAGTAGCTATCATAGCGTCCTTATTATACAGTAGAATCCCAAGAACGGTATGATTCACTGACTGCTTTCCCCAGTTAGCTGGGCAAGGGGAGGAAAGGATAAAAGGCAGGAGTAATTCTTATGTCATAACTGAGGAGATGCAGCTCAGCTAGGCTAAGTAATTCCTTACATCATAGGGGTAAAAACTGGCAGAGCCAAAATTTAAACTCAGGATAGTGTCTTTTGAAAAATCGAACCTCTTTCTAATACTTCATGTTAATTGTTACTGGGTACTCAATAGTAAAACAAATGTCCTTCGTAAATTATAATAGGGCAAAATATACCTACATAATTTTCACAATATTTCAGATGATTTCAAATCACAATATGATTTCAAAATATCAAGGATCACCTTCTAGGGATTTGATGATATGCATCAAGCATCTTTCCAACATACATTTCTTTTGGCATGGTAATTATCCTGGTAAAAATAACAATTGAATATAACCATAAATATTTAGCCACCGCCATCTGGGACTTGTCTGTATTACTCATCTCTGACACTTCTTTCACCTGTGGAACTCATCATTTACACACCCATTACGGCACATCAACACGCTTGCCCTTTCCAAGTGGCTGTTTATGTTCATATATTTATTAATTTTTCCTTGACTTTCCTTGGGGATTTGACTTGTCAGTAAGTACATACTGGAGCGGCTTTGCCAAGAAGAGTCATGCACTTAAAATGAGGTTGGAAAGGTGCCTGAGGTTAAAATGCAAATCTGATGCTACTCTTCTGCCTAAAACCTGTCAGTGACTTCTAGTCAATCAAAATATGGATCAAGATCCTTGCTTATCTAGACCTACCTACCTTTCCAGTTATATGAAACTTGCTTTCTCTTACAGTTTGAGCTCCAGCTATACTGTACTTTTAGTTTTTAAAAGGCACTAACGCTGCTTTCCAACTCAGGATATTTGTAAATACTGTCCTCTCTTGACTTAGTAAAGCTCCATAATTCTGCATCCCCTTTACCTTGCCAATGCCTATTCATTTTTAAATTCTCAACCCTAGCTAATTCCTCTAGAGGAAGTCTTTAATCAGATTAGGGTCACCAGATTTCGTAAACAAAACAGGCTGACCAGTCAACTAAGAATTTCAAACAAACAACACATATTTTTAGCACAAGAATTTCTTAAATATTGCATGACCTGTCTGTATTTTAATAGTATCTTACATTAGATCTTCTTGAAAGTTCTCTTACCACCTTCTTTCCTTTCTAAAAAGTATTATAATTTATAGTAATATAATTATTGTGTCTTTCTCCCAACTATTTTGCAAGATCCATAGGGAAAGAATTATGTCTGTTTTGATCAAGAGCATATCCTTTGTCTAGCAAAATGCCAAAAGAAAGAAGGGCTCCACAAATCTTCTAGTGAATGAAATAAAAATGCATATTTGAAGGTCAATTTTCAAGCAAATAGTAAAATTTTTCTGAAAGGGTGAGGTTTACATTTTAATACTTTTAATTAAATGATAATTATAACACTTATATTAAACATGTATTATTTATTATCTTCCAAATGCTAATTACTTTTCATAGCACTAAGTACTTTGCAAATGTTATTTCTTTTAATCCTTATGACAACTCTATGATGTTAGTACATTATTGACCCTGTTTTACAGATTTGGACAGTGGGAATTAGAAAAAAAAAATAGAAAAAATTTATTTAAAAAAAATCACGGACCTAGTATTTAATTGCTACCACAATTCAATATTGGGTTACTTGATTTTTCCCGCTTCACACCTTCGTTGGAAAACATTATTTTAGAGTATACTTCCTTTGGTTATTAGAAAGAAGATTATCACCACCTGCTTAGTGAGAAGAACCAGAAGTGACTATCAGAGATGTCTGCCTTTTTCTTTGTTACTTCTTTCCTTTGTTATTATGTTACTTCAAGTCACATGAAGCAACAGGCATTTCTTAAGATGAATAGTTAATAGAAGCTTTGTACTTTCCAAAACATGAAACTTGCAGTCAAGTTTATGATCTGGAAACAAAGCACCCTGTAATATGGGCAACACTATATCTTGGAATTGATATGTAATGTTATTTTCCTGAGTGTGCATATGGCATTTATTTAATGCAGTAATAAATAATAGATTTGATGTTCATCTGTCAGAGGAAGTGCCAATTTTTCTATAAGCATTTAGTGCATCCTGCTACTAAAAGTCTTTAAACATGTGTTAATATTAAGACTTGGGCTCTTGCCAAATGAGAGTAATTTTAGTTTAGTTTGAATACATCTCACCCAATGGTTATTTAATTATAAAGGAGATTAAAAAACTAAAAAATCACAAATCTCTTGGTGAGTTGAGGGAACTAAGCTAGTTAAAATCATATCTCTAATAGAAAGAGTACTTCCTGAAGGGTTTCACCAGATAATCCACAGTGATTCATGCAGAATGCTCTATGTTGCTTATATTTTCTGAATTCGGGTGCCCTGTGGTTTTCCTTCCATGTGGTAATGTGTTATGGATGATTGTGAATGAGCACCGTGTGAGACACTGAATTAAATATGTCTAATAAACACGAATTCTGCTTTCTCAAGGCCTATAATAAAAATGACTGTCATTTATGTGCACAGTCACACAAGAGTAAATCATTACAGCCAGTTATATAGATGCTTGATTCTCAGAAAGGTCAATTGCAGATAGATAAGAATTATTCCTCTTTCCTCTTCTACCATCTCTGAAGTAAGAGAGAAAACTTTCTTTGATTTTGAAATACATCTGAAAACAAAAGTATAGTTTGAATTGCTTTTAAACTTCCCCCAAGTTGATTCAAGATAAGGAAAGAAATTCGACAATTAGGGCAGAAAAACAAATGTGAGTATCTTACCCTAGGAGACAGTAGTTATTTGGAAATAGTTGCCTAGTGCCATTTATTTTGCTGAGGGTTGCCTCCATAGCATTTGGAAGCCTGCCCCTACCAGGAGAAAAGGGGTCTTAAAGCTGCCATCAGTTGTGAATTAGGTTACAGAGCCATTAATCTTACTAAACACCGGTAAATATATTGGGTTAATATTAGAAGCTCAACACAGCAACATTCTCAGTTTGTCTGGCCAAGATTGTTAGATTTAGTATAGCACAAAAACTACCTTCAATTTATGGAAAAAAAATAGTAGTTAACAATTCAGCTTACGCTGCAAAATGTTAGACCTGAAAAGCAAGCCAGAAGTGACATCAAATGCCTAAGCCTATAAACACTGGCAATTTTAGGTCCTTGCAGCTAAATATTTACTGCACAACTGTCAAATTACTTTTGTGTATATCTGAGTGCAGACACCCCTTCACTGTGGGATTTAATGGGTCAGTTCTGATATTGGTAATGATGTATGAATTCTATATTTTAGGCATAATCTTAAGTTTTAAAGCTAGAGGACTAAATTTCTGTTTGAAACTCCATTTGAGATTCTGCCAGGTTGAGACTTTAGATAACATTATAGCCTGGCATATTTTTGTTTATACAGCATTGCATATATTTATAAATTATAATTATTTACTCCCTCTAAAGATGCATATTAAATATTAAAAAAAAGTATGAAAAGGTTAGAAGAGAAAAAACTTCCTGCAATAAGGCTTTTACTTTTTTCCTTGAAATTAACTTTTTTCTTTTAAGGTCAAACTTTTATTTAGGAAATCTGTCTTTGTTTACATAAGCTATGTTGCACTGGTTTTTGGTGGAGCACATTGCTCTGCCTGTGTGCTAATACTGAGCATTTAACATTTAATTCATCTTTTCTTTCCTTCTTTGTTCATTTATTAAGCCCTTAACATAAAATGTAGTAGAGTCCAGATGAATCCTTCCCTACTGGTATTCACAGGAAATATGGAAAGGGCAGATAAGTAAACTACCAATTATAATTCAGTGTAGTGGGTGCCATATTAAGTTTTTATAGAGGATGCAGTGGAAGTTTATAGAAAAGAAATCTGATTCAAGGTGATAGCATCAGGAAATTTACCAACCAAGGTTACATTTAATCATGGATTAAATGAAAAATGGATTAAATGAAAATAATACCTTGTAAGAAGGTATAACATGTTTCCAGCAAGGGAAACAGTATAGGTAAAGGCACAAAAAAGCAAATATAATGAAATGCAAATGATAGAATAAGGCTGTACCCAAACCCAAATAAAATCCATGAGTTCTTGATATTTAGGAATAGTATGTTGTATATAGTAATATTTGTATATTATTTTTCTTCACCTTGTGGTATGACACAATCTACTAATTTATCACACTGGCAGCAAAAAGCAAATTACACATCAAAAAAATGAAAAAAAAAGTACAAATTGTGTAGCCAAGGTGAGTGCATTTGTCCACGCCCTTCTGCTTTCTTCATGGTTTGAAAGCAAATATTTATTAGTGATCAGTAACGCAAATGTACACCATAAGTGATAAATTTGTTAGTTATTTTTATTGTGATAATTGTTTAACTTTTATGTTCATTGTACAGTGACTATGACTTTAAATGTTACAAATTTTTCCCTTTATCTTTCAAACAAAGTACATTATAGTTATTTTAAGCTTTTTTTTCCCCTCTCATATACCCCAACATATTTTCTGCCCTTAATTTGCAATACATTTTAAAAATTACAAATGTTCTAGCACAATGTTAGTATTATATGATAAAAAAAAACATAGTTGACTGACTGCTTCTATAATGCAATGAGATACGTTTGGGGTAGCAAGTTCTTCATTTAAATAGGGATCTTGGAGGTACAGCATAATCTTTTAAGAAAGAGAAATAGAGAGAGAGTGTGTGTGTGTACGTGTGAGAGAGAATTCATATTTTTTCTGGAAATCAGTATGGAAAATATATTCTTTGAACATTTATTCATTTTAGTTATAAAAGTACTTAGTGAATATTAGCTATTCTTAGTTTCACTATGTGCTAAACACTGTTTCAAGGATTTAAATTAAAACACTGGGTAGAAAAAAACAAACAACCCCATCAAAAAGTGGGCAAAGGATATGAACAGACATTTCTCAAAAGAAGACATTCATATAGCCAACACACACATGAAAAAATGCTCATCATCACTGGCCATCAGAGAAATGCAAATCAAAACCACAATGAGATACCATCTCACACCAGTTAGAATGGCGATCATTAAAAAGTCAGGAAACAACAGGTGCTGGAGAGGATGTGGAGAAATAGGAACACTTTTACACTGTTGGTGGGATTGTAAACTAGTTCAACCATTATGGAAAACAGTATGGCGATTCCTCAAGGACCTAGAACTAGATGTACCATATGACCCAGCCATCCCATTACTGGGTATATACCCAAAGGATTATAAATCATGCTGCTATAAAGACACATGCACACGTATGTTTATTGCGGCACTATTCACAATAGCAAAGACTTGGAATCAACCCAAATGTCCAGCAGTGACAGACTGGATTAAGAAAATGTGGCACATATACACCATGGAATACTATGCAGCCATCAAAAAGGATGAGTTTGTGTCCTTTGTAGGGACATGAATGCAGCTGGAAACCATCATTCTCAGCAAACTATCGCAAGAACAGAAAACCAAATACCGCATGTTCTCACTCATAGGTGGGAACTGAACAATGAGATCACTTGGACTCGGGAAGGGGAATATCATACACCAGGGCCTATCATGGGGAGAGGGGAGGAGAGAGGGATGGCATTGGGAGTTATACCTGATGTAAAAGACGAGTTGATGGGTGTTGACGAGTTGATGGGTGCAGCACGCCAACATGGCACAAGTATACATATGTAACAAACCTGCACGTTATCCACATGTATCCTAGAACTTAAAGTATAACAATAAAAAAAAAAAAAAAAAAAACAGTGGGTAAGTACAAGTTTCTATCCTCAAGTAGCTACATGGATTTATTTAGCAGTTGATCTGATTCCAAGTTGAAATGTTTTAACCCATGTCAGGATATCAGGTATTACTACTTTGTTGAAATCCATTCATAGCACATTTTCCATAATTGCAGCATGGCTTACAGTTTCCAACCCTCTTGAAAATAGAAAGCTAAATTCCTCACACTGGAAAGAAGGAGCAATGATGTAACAAGTAGGAGAATGGCAGAGGACCAGAGATTTATATTGCTTTTTACCAAATTTCGATAAAAGTTCAATAGGAATTAAAGTCTTTTTCTCCAAGTACACCATGGGGAATTATGAAAGACAAGGCTAAGCTATGCTGAACTTGGCAGCTTATTTATTGTTTTATAGATTTTTTTTATTCAGAGAAGAAGAAAACCAGGAAAGCACTTGCCATTATTTCCAGTCTAGTTTTTCTTATTTCTGAAGGTGCAGATTCCACTGCATATTTTCTACTGAATTTCAGTGTTTTTGTCCTCCGGATGTAGAGGAAGTTTGAAAAACAAATTCAGTTATACATTTCAGTTTCAGCCAATAAAGAGGAAACATGTTGTAAAACTGGCATAAGTGGCACACCCTAAACATAATCACCTTTCACCGTTGGTCAGCAGTTCTCAACCAAAGGTAATTTTCCCTCCTGGAGGATGTTTAGCATTATCTGGAACCGTTTTTGGTTGTCACAGCTGATGTGTACTGCTGGCATGTGGGGTAGAGTCTTGGGATGGTGTTAAATATCCTCCAGCGGAATGGTCTCCCGTTGACAAAAATGATCCACCCCAGGCTCAGTCGGGCCAAGATGAGAAACCTTGATGTAGTAGAAGCCCATTCTAGGCAAGAAGGTCTGTCACCTGTTTTTCTGAGTCACTTTGAAGATGGAGGGTTTTTAATTGTAATTTTGATTCTTCCTTTCAAATTGTGAAGCATTTAGAATGAACCAATAAAAATTCTCACATAAATATACAGTAACTGGAGACACTGAATTATGACAACCAAAGATACATCATGAAAAGCAATGCTTTTAAAATCAGGCAGACGTGGATTTCAGATCCAGATCTGCTGTTTATTGGCTTTGTGACCACGGTTATGGTACCTTCCTATATGTTCTATTTCTTAATGCTGGTGATTGCCACAGGATGGACTCGTCTTTTGAAAAATCACAAAAACTCTTTACGTACGATTTATGTATTTTTCTGGGCCAGGCACTGTGGCTCACACCTGTAATCCTAGCACTTTGGGAGGCTGAAGCTAGCAGATCACCTGGGCTCAGGAGTTCAAGACCAGCCTGGGAAACATGATGAAACCCCGTCTCTTCTAAAAATACAAAAAAAAAAAAAAAATTTAGCTGGACAGGGTGCTGCATGTCTATAGTCCCACCTACTCAGGAGGCTGAGGCAGGAGAATCACTTGAACCCAGGAGACAGAGGTTGCAGTGAGCTGAGATAGTGCCACTTCACTCCAGTCTGGGTGACAGAGCAAGAAAAAGATGCATTTTTCTATATGCATGTTGTGTTTCAGTAACGTTTATTTAAATTAAATAAAATAATTTATTTAATATTTAAAAAATCTTAATTTGTGCACATACTGATTGCTTAATAAGTGGTCATTGTTACTATTATTATTACATGTCTTTCAATTTAATATAAGGCAAAGCACAGGTTAACTGTACTTTTAAATAGAGAAGTAGGCTTATATAATTCTATAATTTGAATGGAGATGTTTCTATTTTTTTATGGTAAAACAAAGGATTTGGGCTTTACTATTTGATCCCAATACATATTTTTTCTCTTACACAAATTTGCTTTTTTGGAGGGATCGTTTAGGGTCAGTTGTTTATCATCTGTTTCCTTTGTTAACTGTAACTTTAGCTGAGTTACATAATCAGAGACGAGTAGCTGAGGAAATAAAAGCACTCAGAGTTTCTTATGATGTACTAAATTGCCAAAGTTCCTTTAAGTTTTCAATGAAACATTTTATAACAGTTGACTTAATGTTGATGAGATATTTTCTGCAGAGAAATATCAAAATTACATAACCTCTTCAATATTTAACAAGAAAATGCTCAATAAATTCTCAATTACTTTGAAATTTTGAAAAGTTCAAATGAAAAGTAGCCTCAAGTAGAAAATAAAAGTTAATTTAAGTATTCCTTTGATATATATAGTTGGATAAGCTGAAGTCTTTTCACATGTTTGAAATTCTAATAGATGAGGAGAAAAAAGTATGCTTTAATTTGTTGAGAGGTCTTTTACTAACTCACTTTAATGAGCTATCTGCCAACGAGAAAGTTGTTGCATATCTCGAAACCAAATCACTGACTAATTTTCTGTCAAAATAATATATCATTTTAATAGAATTAAGAAAAAGCCCCCCATGACCATCTCAACTCAGAAAAAAAGCATTTGGCAAAATCCATCGTGCTTTTATAATAATAATTTTAAAAAATACTCAACAAACTAGGGAACTTTCTCAGCCTGATAAAGGGAAGCCATGAAATACCCACAGTCAACATCATACTCAATTGTGAAAACCTGAAAGCTTTCACCCTAATATCAGGAACATGACAGGGAGGTCAGCTCTCATTAACGTTATTTAACACTGTGTTAGAAGGTCAACCTGGGACAATAGGCAAGAAAAAGAAATAAGTTTCCCAATGTGTAAAGTAAAACTATCACTATTTGCAGATGATGCCATCTGTTCATGTTTACTTTAAGTTCCAGGATACATGTGCAGAACGTGCAGGCTTGTTACATAGGTAAACATGTGCCATGGTGGTTTGCTGCACCTCTCAACCTGTCACCTAGGTACTAAGCCCCACATGCATTAGCTGTTTGTCCTGATGCTTTCCCTCCCCTCATACCCTACCTACAGGCCCTGGTGTGTGTTGCTCCCCTCCCTATGTCCATGTGTTCTTGTTCAACTCCCACTTATGAGTGAGAACATGCAGTATTTGGCTTTCTGTTCCTGTGGTAGTTTGCTAAGGATGATGACTTCCAACTTCATCCATGTACCTGCAAACGACGTGATCTCATTCCTATTTAAGGTTGCATAGTATCCCGTGATGTATATGTACCACATTTTCTTTATCCAGTCTATCATTGATGGGCATTTGGGTTGGTTCCATATCTTTGCTATTGTGAATAGTGCTACAATATACATACGTGTGCATGTGTCTTTATAACAGAATGATTTATATTCTGTTGGGTATATACCCAGTAATGGGATTGCTGGGTCAAAAGGCATTTACCAGCTAACTTCTTTCTCACCTAATGAAACTATGTAAAGTCTGTAACTAGACCATATAGTTTACTTCATATGTTTGTTAACAAAACTTTTAAATAAGATTTAAGGAAGAATAATCTTGGGAAGACTAAAACAGATTATGTTCCAACCCAATAAGCACTGCTGTAGAATTGCCACAATCTCTTCGTTCTGCTTAATTCTCTGTTTTAAGTACAGTTTATTTTAAAACTGTAAACATTATGCACACCCTAAGGAGAATTTGCAAAATAGGTAATGGTAAAAACAAAGAAAAAAAGAGGAAAAAAATGTATGTCACCATGCAATGTAATCATCATTAGTAGTTTCATATAATTTCTTAGACTTGATTTTTATATAATTGTTAACAAAGTTGAGATTACACTTTATACGTAATTTTAACTCCTTAACTTAATATTATCCTATTTATATTTTAATGTCATTATAACTTCCTCTAAGTTTTTCAGTGAGAAAATAATATTTCATTATATTATTACACAATAACTTAATCATCTGTTGAAATTTAGATTATTTCTAGTTTTGGTGCATTAAATGGTATTGTGCCTAAAACCTTCATCTACACTTGCAATTATGTCATTATTAAAGATTACCAGAAATAAACCCGTTGGATCAAAGAGTATTAAAATGTTAAATTGTTTTTTAATTAATCTCTTTAAGGAATTATTATGTAAACTAGTTAAGGAAATATGATAGAACGTTGACTTTTGTATTTCGTGTCTAACAAATACTTTCAAATATTGTGTACAAAGTCTTAATTCTCATCTCTTATGATTACTGTATCTAACAGTTTGATCAAAAGCACATAATTTTTAAAAAACCTTTTTTTCTTAAACCATGTTATATTACTTTTTATTTGAATCAAGAACTATAATATAACCTTTTTATAGTTGAATTTAAGATCCTTATCTTTTTCGAAGCAATAGTTAGATAGCTGGCTGGATGGATGGATAAATAGATCAATATATAGACACACAGACATGAAGGACCCACTAGTAAACTAGCATGGCATCCAGCATTTATATAATCAAGTATGGAAACTGCCTCAGGTGAGAGGCAAAGGTTTTGTAATGACAATCAGGAGTTAGCTCAGTATTTCCAGATAAACTGCAAATAATTGGTATTACCACTCTTCAGATGCATATTAAATTTTTGATTGATAAGTAAGGAACAGCTTATGATATCTTTACATGATGCTAAACTATCTGAAATCTTCCATGCATAATGGAAAGATGAAAGGGTGAGGGTCACTAAAGAATTTCAAATAGTTAACTGATTTGGTCAAATATGCATTAAACAAACAACATGGTAGCAGCCTGGTGGATAACAAATTGGAGTTAGTCAGAGAATGAGAAAGTGTGGGTAGAAGCCAGGGCCATCATCATGAAATTATTGTTCATTTATTGTCAGGGTATCATAGTTTTAGACAAAACACATAAGAAGGAACATATACCCTTACATGAACTAGGATATGTGAAACTGTCAGGGTCCCTGCTAGGAAACCACAAATATAAGAGGAGCTGCCTTTAACAGTAATATTTAGGCCATTTGTTAAATAATTGCCTTGATTTCTACCCACGAAATACTTGTCTTATTTAGAGTTTGTTCTACACATGCAATGTTTAGTGATATCCAGGATCTTAGGTGGGGTTTGAGTATCAGAAAGACAGTGTTGTTCCTCGAACAGCACTGGTGCTCTTATTCTCTCTGGGGAAAAATGGAAATCATGTCACACTGATTGGCATATTTCCATTCTTAATAATGACTTGGCACTTCTGTTGGAATGATGTGCCTAGACGGAAAACAACCTTCAGCATTTAGTACCATCACCCATTATGGTACCACCACCATATGTATTATGGGCATAGGAGGGAGAGTCAACTAAATATCAATTAGCCAAGCAAACCATCCACTTTGTAAAGCTCTACAGAATTCTTCACTAACAAGAAAAGAAAGCAGTCTTGTTCATATTTACTTCTAATCGCAGAAGTTAAGATAAATATCGAGGCAATGACATAATACAACTGTGCCCTATCTGTAAATCCGAACTTGGTTGTAACAAAATTTTCCCTGTATGTGTACTGCTAGGACCTTTATTCTTCATTATAATTGGTTAAGTAAATGTAAATAGAAATATAATAAGTTAGCATCCCTATATCAATAGCTTGCATTGACTGTAATATTTATCATCACTAGAACTGATACACAGTAAGACATCATTTATACACTGCCTTTTGCTTGAAATAATGAGTAATTATTATTATCACTATATACATTATTTAGTATTGTTATGATATCCTTCCAAGAGGGGTTTTGAAAATTAAAGACAACCTACTAATAATGACTTTTTTCAGTCCAATAAAATCATTTTCTATAACAGTATTCTCAAAGCCTGCATATATATATGAATATATATATCCATATGTATATATACACATATATATCTTTCTGTATACTGAATTAATGCAACAGGGAAAAACAATCAATAATCCAGAAATTATTATTTCTGCTTATAGGGTTAAATGACTGATAAAGGATATTTTCAGACGGAAGATATTCAAAATATCTTAAATGGTGAAACACTTTATTAAAAAATGCAAACAGCAACTACTCTTCTGGTCAACACTTGCTAGGTTTATCATTTATTAAATAACTTGTAATTTTTTTATTCAGAAATGCTTTGAAATCCTGAGTAAATAGCACCTTATTTTCATCACTGAAAATACAATCTTTTCATTATGTATTAAAAATTAGCATGCCATTCTGTCTCATGACAATTTTTGTCATGTGTCTGCCATCATAGAATATAAACTTTGGCAAAGTGTTGAGAAAGTTAAGTCTTTGAATCTACAATTTGGAGAATCAGACTTTGTCCTTGATAAATTTTACATCATAGAGTTATACTGTGAGGATCTCTGGAAGATAACCCTTAATCTTCTATTTCCATGCTTGTATTCTTTTTCAAACTTCAACATTAACATAGATAAAATACAGAGCAAAGGTAGAAAACAATGAATAAAGAGATTTAGATTTTAGCCCTTTTATTGCTATCAACTAACTGAATTAAATCGGAAAACTTCCAGTAACCATTGAGATTTCCGTATCTTCATATGGAACACACATGTACAGAACTCCGTAAATGTAAGGTCTGAGTTCCAGAATTCTACGATGTTATCCCACATTGGATGAGATAACGCCAAAGAGCAGCATGGAGTCCAAACAAACTAGCAGTACTTAGAATAAAATGTGAGTTTCTAATATTCATCACTGAGACAAATATAAGTTGCTCCTTTGTTCAACCACCACCATGAAGTATTAAAGGTGACATGCAAGTATAATATCAAAATAAACGGTAGCTTTTTCTTCCTGTTTTGCATTTACTGCTTGTGTATTCAAGATCATCTCCTAATTCAGGCAAGAGGTACTCCTCATAGCAACTTTGATATCTGGATATGAAAAAAGAGCCCAAAATGTGGTGCTGATGGAATCAGACAGGCACAAAAAGATGCTAACTCAATTACACTGTGTGCACATGGAGGCAGAGACAAGGATGTAAGTCACAGTTCTCAGAGGACATAGGAATTGTCAGTCTGCTTCAACAAAAGATCAATATAAAAAGTAGTGAGGTTTTGCCAGATGAGTAGCGTACAGCCAAGCAATATGAACTTAGCAGTAATTAGAAGTCCAGTTCGTTTTCCTAATAAGCTTGTACTATTTCAAACTTTGTGCAAGTATAAAAAATTATCTTCATTAAATTCTTCAGAGGGCTGAGATGCTGCATTTGTGTAATAAGTAGAAAATGCTACTAGGAGAATGGTGTAGAAAACAGAAAGCAGTCATGGTTGAAAATAGATAGCATAAATGAAAAAGGTCAATAAAATGGCTAGAAGATATAGTTGAGGAAATTTCTTGGAAAGTACAGCAAAAAGAAAATAAAAACAGATATGGAAAACAAGAAAAAGTAAGTGAAATGGCAGGACTTATTCTGAAAGACTATAACGAGGCATGCCTTTCATAGCAGACACTATTCTAAGTGGTTTACCAAAACAATTTGTTCAAAGCAAAACCATTTTTGCTAGCAGGTAATATTATGATCTACATTTGGCAGATGAAAAATTCTAAGTACAGAGAAGTTAAGACAAGTTATCCTGAACGCATTGCTAGTAAGGGCAGAATTTGTATCTGCAAATAGGCATTGTGACTCCAGATGCTGTACTATTATCTGCTACACTATAATGTAATGGAGGATATTATCAAATAAATAATTTAAGATTTTCTAGAATTGAAGCTACGATTATGGATTGAAAATATCCATTAAGTGTCAGGAACAATGACAGAAAGTAGACCATCCCTAAAGTTTTTAATTCTACAATTTCCTGGCAGAGAAAATCTAAATGTTTCAAGAAGAAAATGTATTTCATATACAAATACAAAGTAATCAATAATGACTTTAAACCTCTTAACAACAATATGGAAAAGTAGGAAAAATGAAACTTTTTTTAAATATAAGGGAAATCTATTTCCAATTCAGAATGCTATACCTAGCCTAACTGTGCAATATATGAAGGGCTAAATAAATATATTTTACGTGTGTAAAGTCTCAGCAGTTTTTCTCCCCCAGGAAAATATTATTCACCTTTCCAAGACATCTATATGTTGTTCTTATGCATCTGCTGGATTTGGGGAACTATTGATATTTCCAGTACTAACAATATTTTATTGAAGGGATCATTCTTTCCTTTCTCCTTCCTTCCTTCCTTCTTCCATTTCTCCTAAACTCACTCCCTTCCTTCCTTCTTTTCTTCCTCTCATCCCTCCATCCCTCTTTTCTTCCTTCCTGCCTTCCAGTGTTAGGTAGACCACGGTCAACAAATAGAGCCTAAATTAGAGAATAATAAGAACTAGTAAACAAATAAATACATACATGAACTTGTTTTTAAAACGTGAAGAACAATGAATACAGTCTGCACAGACCAAAATTTAATCTTCGCAAGAGGTTTTTGTATTCCCAGTGCCTAATAAAGGGATACCCTTGCAGTAGGCACTCAGTAAATTTTTGGTGAACCACATGCACGTGTTGAATACATTTGATTTCTTCTAACAATCAAAACCAGATTGTTTTGCGTGAAAATCTAGTGGAAACAATCTTAGTAGCTCATATGCACAAATACAAGAGTTAAATTTTTAATGTTGCTGTATATTAGTCTTCTTAAAATCTTTTTAAGCCTTTCATGTTGCTGCTTGTAGAAAATAATTTTAGCACAATGCACAACAAAATTTAAAACAATTATCCCTTTGCCATTTTTGCACCTGTTTAATGGAGATGAGGAGTGCAGATGATGTGAGTATCTCATTAATTCATAGAAAATATCGCTTTCAACCTATTTTGCAATTCCCCAACTCCACAAGCACGCTGCAATTCAGCTATAAGATTCTGCAGGGCTGACAGTGTCATGCCCAGTTTAACAGTAGATACATAAATGTGATTAAATAGAGGTCTAAATGTAATTGCACTGTGGTGGAAATGTGGTAGTAAAGCAGATTATCATTATTACATAATGTGCTAGCAATCTTTATATACATTGCTTCTCTTTATACAACAGTCAAGCCTTAGCAGTCTGCATACTTAAAATATACAGCTGCAAAGTCTTGTGTTGCATCAGATTTCATTTACTACTTGATCCAATACATACAAAACAGGAAACATGCTTCTTAGGGTTAGCAATACGAATCAACAGTTTTTAGGTTAATTAACTTTATAGGTAACTTTACTATTGGTTTGGTAATGGCAGTGAATTGAGCCTAATTAGCTTTGGATTTTGTGTTGTGTGTTCTTTGAAAATAGCCAGCAAGTTTTTCTCTATGCAAAGACATTTTAAAAAACAAACAAGTGATTTTTAATTCATTTTGTAATTATCACTGTTTTAACGCATAGAACTTTGAAAGAAAACTAAATTATATTGATGTCTTTGCAAATCAATGCCAAATGTGATTTAACAAGATGGTTTTCATCATCTCTGAAAAATACTGATATATTTAAAATTTAAAATTCACAATATTTTGTTTAACATTTGTTTAAATCCTTCAATTTCTGCAAATATGAAATTAGATAAATGTGCATTATCTTTATGAGATAAAGTAGAATTAAGTCATCTCTTGCGGTCTTATTTGGTTATATATTGCTCATCTCCCATTTTCAATATTCCCTCCAAATCTGGCTATTCAGTTCTTCTGAGCTATTTTCAATTCTACTAGTGATCTCTGCTTTCCTTCAAAAAAACAAAAAGAAACTGTTCAATTTTCTGATTTTATATGACTTATTTTAACTTTCTGCAAACCCCAGTGGTACCCTGACTTCCCCTATGATAATAACATATTTTAACTGCTTTTTTTTTTTTTCTCACGAGGCTGAAACTCCAATTAAAACAGGGGCTATGTCTTGCCTAACTTCTTATTCTAAGCACATTAGCTCAGTCCTGGAATATATTATAGTAGGCTCTACTAATTGTAGAAGAGCAACCTTATTGAATAAGTGTACAAAACAAAGACTGTTAAACCTATCTAGCTCTTAGGCTAATTTAAAACATTAAACAATTTTATTTTATTTTTTATATATTCATTTTTAAAATTTTTATTTTAAGTACAAGCATACATGTACAGGTTTCTTGAATAGGTAAATTGAATTTCATGGAGTTTTGTTGTACAGATTATTTCATCATCTATGTAATAAGCATAGTACCCACTAAGTAGTTTTTTAATCCTCATGCTCCTCCCGCCCTTTTCCCTCAAGTAGGCCCTGGTGTCTATTGCTCCCTTCTTTGTGTCCATATGTACTTGATAATTAGCTCCCACTTTTAAGTGAGGACATACGGTATTTGGTATTCTGTTCATGTGTTCATTTGTTTAGAATAAATGCCTCCAGCTCCATCCATATTGCTGCAAAGGACATATTCTCGTTCTTTTTAATGGCTGCATAGTATTGTATGGTGTACATGTGCCACATTTTTATCCACCATTGGTGGCTATATTAGTCTGTTTTTACACTGCTGATAAAGACATACCTGAGACCGCGAAATTTATAAAGAAACAGAGGTTTAACGCACTCACAGTTCCATATGCTGGGGAGGCCTCACAATCACTGCAGAAGGCGAAAGGTACGTCTTACATGGTGACAGGCAATTGAGAGAATGAGAGCCAAGCAAAAGAGGAAACCCCTTATAAAACCATCAGATCTCATGAGACTTATTCACTACCATGAGAACACTGTGGGGGAACTGCCCCCATCAATCAGTTATCTCCCACTGGGTCCCTCCCACAACATGTGGGAATTAGGGGAACTGTGATTCAAGATGAGATTTGGGTGGGGACACAGCCAAAATATATCAATGGCCATTTAGATTGATTCTATGTTTTTGGTATTTTGAACAGTGCTGCAATGAACACGTGTGTATATGTCTTTATGTATGAGTATATGAATATAATTATTTATACTCATTTGAGTATATACCTGATAATGGGATTGTTGGGTTGAATGGTAATTGTTTTAATTTCTTTCAGAAATCACCAAAATGCTTTCCATAATGGCTGAACTAATTTACATTCTTACCAGCAGTGAATAAGCATCCATTTTTGGTGCAACCTCTTTGTCATCTGTTATTTTTGACTTTTAATTAATAGCTTTTCTGACTGGTGTAGATGCTTATCTCATTGTGGTGTTAATCTGCCTTTTTTTTTAATGATTAGTGATGTTAAACACTTTTTTCATATGCTTGCTGGCCACATGTATGTCTTCTCTTGAAAAATGTCTGTTCATGTACTTTGCCCAATTTTTAATGGGGTTGTTTGTTTTCTGCTTGTAAATTTCTTTAAATTCCTTATAGATTCTGGATATTAGATCTTTGTGGAAGCATAGTTTGCAAGTATTTTCTCACATTCTGTAGGTTGCCTGTTTACTTTGTTGCTAGTTTCTTTGCTATGCAGAAGCTGTTGAGTTTAATTAAGTCCCATTTGTCAATTTTTGTTTTTGTTGCAATTGCTTTTGGTATCTTCATTATAAAATCTTTACCTAGTCCTGTGTCTAGAATGGTATCTCCTAGGTTATCTTCAAGAATTTACAGAGTTTTAGGTTTTACATTTAAGTCTTTAATCTTTTTGAGCTAATTTTTGTATATTGTGTAAGGAGGGGGTCCAGTTTCAATTTTCTGCATATGACTATCCAGTTACCCCATCTGCATTTATTGAATAGAGAGTTCTTTCCCCATTGCTTATTTTTGTAGACTTTATCAAAGATCAGATGGTTATAGGTGTGCTGACTTAGCTTCTGGGCTCTCTCTTCTATTTCATTAGTCTACATGTCTGTTGTTATTTTGGTTACTGTAGCCTTGTATAGTTAGAAATGGGATAATGTGATGCTTCTAGTTCTCCTCTTTTTGCTTACAATTACTTTGGCTATCTGTTCTTGTTTTTCACTTTGTAAGAATTTTAATCTAGGCACAGTGGCTCGTGCCTGTAATTCCAACATTTGGTAGTCTGAGACAAGCAGATGGTTTCAGCCCAGAAGTTTGAGACTAGCCTGGGAAACATGATGAAACCCTGTCTCTTCTAAAAAATACAAAAATTAGTCGAGGGTTGTGGCCCGTGCCTGTAGTCCCAGCTAATTGGGAGGTTAGGATGGGAGTGTCACTTGAGCCTGAGCGGTTAAGACTGTCATAAGCCATGATCGCGTCACTGCACTCTACCCTGGACGATAGAGAGCATCCCTGTTTCTGAAAAAATAAAAGAAAAGAAAAAAAAATAAAATAGTTTTCTAATTCTGTAGAGAATGTTATTGGCAGTTTGATAGAAATAGCATTGAATATGTAGATTTCTTTGGGCAGTATGGCCATTTTAATGATATTGATTCTTCCTATCCATGAATGTGGAATGTTTTTGCGTTTGCTTCTGTCATCTTTAATTTCTTTCAGCAGTGTTTTGTAGTGCTCCTTGTAGAGATCTTTCACCTCCCGGTTAGCTGTATTCTCAGGTACTTTGGTCCTTTTTATGGCTTTTGTGAATGGGATTGTGTTCTTGATTTGGCTCTCAGCTTGGATGTTGTTGGTGTCTAGGAATGCTACTGATTTCTGTACATTAATTTTGTATGCCATAACTTTGCTGAAGTCTATCAGATGAAAGAAGTTTTGGGAAGATACTACTGGGTTTTCTAGGTATAGAATTGTATCATCTCCAAACAGGAATAGTTTGACTTCGTCTCTTCCTATTTCAATGCCTTTTATTTCTTTCTCCTGCCTGATTTTTCTAGCCAGAACTTCCTTTACCATGTTGAATATGAGTAGTGAGAGAGGGCATGCTTGTCTTGTTCCAGTTTTCAAGGGAAGTGCTTCCAAATTTTGCTCATTCAGTATGACATTGGCTATGGGTTTGACATAGATGGCTCTTATTATTTTGAAGTATGTTTATTCAATGCCTTGTTTGTTGAGGGTTTTTGAAGTGAAGAGATGTTGAATTTAATCAAAAACCATTTCTGTGTCTGTTAAGATAATCATGTGTTTTTTAAAATTTTAATTCTGGTTACATGATGAGTCACATTTATTGATTTGAGTCTATTGAACCAACCTTGCATCCCAGGAATAAAGCCTACTTCTATGGTGGATTAGCTTTTTGATGCACTGCTGGATTCAGTTTGTTAGTAGTGTGTTGAGCATGTTTGTGTCTACTTTTATCAAGGATATTGGCCTCAGTTTTTGTTGCTGTTGTTGTGTCTCTGCTAGGTTTTGGTGTTAGGATGATCCTGACCTGATAGAATGAGTTAGGAAGGAGCCCCTCCTCCTCAATTTTTTGGAATAGTTTCAGTAGGAGTGGTACTAGCTCTTCTTTATATATCTGATAGAATTCAGCTGTGAATCTGTTGGCCCCGGCTTTTTTTGGGGGTGGTGGTGGTGGGGTGGGGGGCAGGCTTTTTATCACTGATTCAATTTTGGAACCCAATTGGTCTTCTCAGAGATTTAATTTCTACTTGGTTTAGTCTTGTGAGGTTGTATACGTTCAGGAATTTGTACATTACTTTTAGATTTTCTAACATGTGTAGATAGAATTACTCCTACTAGTCTCTGAGGGGTTTTTGTATTTCTATGGGGGTAAATGGTAATGCCCCTTTTGTCATTTTTGACTGTCTTTATTTAGATCTGCTCTTTTTACCTTTATTACTTTTTTCAAAAAATCAACTCTTGATTCTTTGCTCCTTTGCATTGTTTTACACATCTCAATTTCCTTCAGTTCAGCTTTGATTTGGTTATTTATTTTCTTCTGTGAACTTTGAGGTTGGTTTGCTCCGGTTTCTCTGTGTCATCCAGTTGTGATGCTGCGTTCTTAATTTGAAATCTTTCTAACTTTTTGATGTGAGTGTTCAGTACTATAAATCTCCCTCTCAACACTGCCTTAGCTGTCTCCCAGAGATTCTGGTATATTGGATCTTTGTTCTCATTAATTTCAAATAATTTCTTGATTTCTGCCTTATTTTCATTATTACCCAAATGTCATTCAGGAGCAGGTTAATTCCCATGTAGTTATATGGTTTTCAGTGATTTTCTTAGTATTGATTTCTATTTTTATTGGGCTGTAGTGAGACAGCATGGTTGGTATGATTTTGTGTGTGTGTTTTTTTTAAGTTGCTAAGGATGTTTTATGGCCCATGGTCTATTTTAAACTATGTGCCAGGTGCAGATTAGAATAATGTATATTCTCTTTTTTTTTTAATTGGGAAAACTGTTCTGTAGATGTTTATTAGGTCCACTTGGTAAAGTGTCATGTTCAGTCCTGAATATATTTGTTAATGTTTTGCCTCAGTGATCTGTCTGTCAGTGGGATATTGAAGCCGCACAATATTATGGTGTGGTGGTCTAAGTCTCTTTGTAGGATTCTATGAGCTTGCTTTATGAATCTGGGTGCTCCTGTACTGGGCGCATATATATGTAGGATAGTTATTTTTTCTTGTTGAATTGAACCCTTTACTATTATGTAGTACCCTTTGTCTTTTTCGATCTTCATTGAATTTCGATCTTCAATCTCCTTTTGTCTGAAATTAGAATAGTCACCTCAGATTTTTCTGTTTTCCTTTTGCTTGATAGATTTTTTTTTTTCCATATCTCTTTGAGCCTGTGGGTGTCATTGAATGTGAGATGGATCTCTCAAAGACAGCATACCATTGTGTTTTACTTCTTTACCCAACTTATTACTCTGTGCCTTTTAATTGGGACAATTATATAATTTACATTGAAGATTAGTATTGACGTGTGGAATAGTTCATGTTATCATGTTGTTAATTGATTATTGTTCAGACTTGTTGGTGTGGTTGTTTTATAGTGCCAGTGGTCTATGTATTTAAGTGTATCTTTCTAGTGGCAAGTATTGGTCTTTCTTTTCCATGTTTAACACTCCCTTCAGGACCTCTTGTAAGACAAGTCTGCCAATAAATTCTCTTAGCTTTTGCTTGTCCGAGAAGGATCTTATTTCTTAACTTCTGAAGCTTAGTTTGGCTGGATATAAAATCCATGTTTGGAAATTCTTTTCTTTAAAAATGCTGAATACAGGCCCTCATTCTTTTCTGGTTCTTAGAGTTTATGATTAAAGTCCTTCTGTTAGCCTGAAGGCATTACAGGTAATTTTCCCATTCTCTTAAGTTGCTTTTAATATTTTTTTCTTTCATTTTGACTTTGGAGAATCTAATGACTATGTGTCTTGGGGATGTTCTACTTGTGTAGTATTTCACGGGGTTTCTTTCTATTTCCTAAATTTTAACTTTGGCCTCTGTAGTGAGGTTGGAAAAATTTTCATGAACGATATAAAAAATATGTTTTCCAACTAGCTTGCTTTCTTTTCCGGTCTCTCAGAAATGCCAGTGAGTCATAGATTTGGTCTCTTTACATAAATCTGTGTTTTCAGATTTTCAGAGGTTTTGTTCATTATTCTTTACTTCTTTTTTCTTTATTTTATCTGATCAGGTTATATCAGAGAGCAGGTCTTTGAGCTCTGAGATTCTTCTATCTCCTTAATGCTACTGATCCCCATTCCTATCTATATTCTGAATTCCATTTCTGGTAATTTCAGGCATTTCAGCTTGGTTAATAATCATTTCTGGGAAACTATTGCACTCATTTAGAGGTAAGAAGACACTCTGGCTTTTTGAGTTTCCAGAGTTCTCGTCTTGTGCTGGTTCTTTCTCATCTGTGTGGCCTGATAGTCCTTCAGTTTTTGACACTGATATCCTTTTGATGGGTTTGTTTTTTGTTTTGCTTTTATCTTATTAAATGTCCTTGGGTGTTTGATTGTGGTATAAGGTGAATTTAGTCAATTGGATTTGTTTCCAGTGAACTTTTTTTTTGGTGAGGGCAAGGCCCAACTCAGCGCTCCTGGGTTGTGTGCACTCATTCTGGGGGGCTGGTACTGGGCCTCTGGCTTTGTTCTCTCACCCTTCAATGTTGGTAACCTGCTTCACTGGAGGGTTTGAGGTGTTCCCAGACCACTGACCACAACCTTCCAAAGAGTGATGCCAACCAGTGAGACACTTTTTCAGGCGGTGGCAGAGGGATTTATGTTCATTTTATGTGACAGCAGAAACAGCAGCATGGTTGGGTGTATGCCCATCAGCTGGGACAGGGTGCTAGCAGTCCCAGAGCTGCCAGCCTCCTCACAGGAGGAGGCACTTTGGGAGGCATGAAGCTGCTGGAGTCTGTGCACATGTTCACACCCATGACAGTATTGATGCAGGGGTGGGGCACAGGTGGCACAGGTCTGGTGACCTCCATGTGCACATTCATGGCAGTGTTGGTGGTGGTGGCTTGGGGCATGGCACAGGGCTACCAGTTTTCCTCTGTGTGCCCATGCCTGTGGCAGTGGCAACAAAGAGTGAGGATTGGGGCCACTGGTGAACACGTTCATGTTTGGGCTGGCAATGGCAGCATGGCATCACAGTACTGCAATGGCATGGGGGAGCAGGTATGCTCTAGTGGACAGCAGTGGTACAGTGTGTTATATGGACACTCATGTGCCAGCAGGGAAGGGGAGGAAAGGTTGCCCATGCAAATGCATGCTGGTAAAGCAATGGGGGTGACTGTGGGCACGTCCATGCTGGCAAGGTGGCACAGGGGAGGCTGTGCTGAGGGGGGATTTGAGTGGGTTGGTGCATGTTGTCAGGGGCCACTTGTTGAAGCTGGCTGACGGTCATGTAGAGTCTGGCAGTATAAGAACTATGATTTGAGCCCTTGGGAGGCATCCAGGTTGGGCATCCAAGTCTGCACTGCAAATAGGCACAGCCAGGCTGGGGCCCTGGGACAGGCCAGCAAACGGAAGAGTGCTCAGGTCAGACTAGTCCCATCTAACAGGTAGATTGCCCTACTCTATTCAGGTCTAACAGTCCCGTTAAGGCTAGAGTCTTCTAGAGGAGTATGGCAAGCCTTTGGGGATGGCTGTCCCTTGCCATGCTCCCCTGCAGATGTTTCTGCATCAAACACTCTGGGCTCTGCACAGGCTACAGGCCTGCTCCTACCACCTCTAAGTAGCAGCCCCTGCCAGCTTAAGTGCTTGTGGGGTCTGTGGGGTCTCCTGTTGCCAGGATTCCAGGGGTCTATGGCAAGAGGGAGTTGCTAACCGTGTGCCCAACTCACCCCTTCCCTAGGAGTAGTTGGGATCCAGGAACGAGTCCTGGTGCATGGTATTGCTGAGAGCATTCCCTGCTTCTTCACCCTTCAGTCCAGTGTCTGTGTCCTCCCTCTATTCCCTCTCAATGTCTTCATTCCAAAGATCTGCTCAGAGTATGCCAGTCTTCCCAGTGTCCTGGTTCCTCAGTGGCAGATGCTCCTGCTAGCTGTGTCTAGTCAGCCATCTTGCCTTGTGAGATTCTCTCATTTCTTTTACTATGAGAACAATTTCTGTATTGGAAGACTATTTTATAAAGATTGGCAAGGTCAATCAGTAAATTTTATCATAATGGCTAAACAAATTAACACAGGTTGACTTGAGAACACTGCAAAAAATAACAGGACTTTCATTTTCAACTTTGGTCCATCTTACTGATATTCCAACTACACACTTTTTGAACAGTGCATTTTTTTTTTTTTCATTCAAGTCAATGTGAAGCAATCAGACACTTTCGTATCCATAGAATGCTATCCTTTTTAAAAAAGAGCTGTTTTTAGTAACTTAACATGGCACCCAGATAAAATAACAAACGAAGGCCTGTGGAATTACAGAGAGATTAGCTCCACTGTCTGTCATCACATTTTCATCACAATGTACTTTATGGTTAGCTATGGGACATCCACAAGCTGTGTAAGTATTTAGAGGTAAAAGATAAAGTAATATTATAATGTTTAAAAAATGTTGCAAGATTAGTGTCATATGGCATTAGATGTTCCAGGCCTTCTCCATTTTCTTCAAGCCCTGAATATAGCCATTTTCTCTTATACGTAGCTGATGAATTGTTTGCCTCTTACTGGATGATATGAGTGCTATTTGATATGCAGCCCTTCAACTTTTTCATTTTCTGTTTTAAATTACTTCAAATTCTACTTCTAGCATTTCTATAGAAATATTAATAAAACATGCACTTACATGCATATTATTTTCAATAATGATAATAACAAAACTTAGAAATAACTTAAATGCACATCACATGAATTGAGATGATGAAACTTGGAATAGCTACATAAAGGGTATTCTGTCTGGCACTCTGAAAAAAGAGAGATCTATACGTAAATTGACAAGTGACGGTAAAGATAGCAGATTAAAAAGTACATATTTCATCTTATTTGCATTAAATAATAACAAATTATGTATGCTAACTCATGCCTAGAAAAATACAGAGGAACTGATGGCAACTTTTGATCAACACTTACCCATGGGAGAATGATCCAGTTATGGGATAAATTCATTTTCTCCTTTTCTAAATTTCTATGGTGTTACATTTTTAATATATATCAACTTAAATTTGTAGTTAGCAAAAAATAAAAGTATTTATACAAATACTGTATAGTGGCTTTTCTCTTTTTCAAACTTGTCTCAGGGTAATTTTAATGTTGTCATCATTAACAAGACTGTTCTATGTCTTTCACTAGAGTTTGGAATCTCATTCTCTTCTCACTATTCCAGAGCCACACTTCCTCAATTATTTTATCATATGCCTGCATCTTCAGATTTGCACTGTGGCTTACAATATTCTTAGGTTTCATAAAATAAGTATTTGTCCAAATGAAATAAAATAAGCAACAAGTAAATAAGTACATAAATAACAATTTTTGAAAACATGTTTTTATATTTTCTTCTCCAGCAAAATTCTAAAATAAGTTGTATCTACTTTATTAACCTACTTTCTCAATTTTCCTATCATTTCTTCCCTCATTGGTTCTATACTATCCATTGCAAGCTTAAAAATCATGAGTAATTTTGTAATCATGTAACCTAAGGGTTGGGAAACTAATTCTGAAATGTCCAGACAGTAAAGATGTTAGTCTTTGCTGATCATACAGGTTCTGCCACAACTAAACTCTGCTGTTGTAGTAAGAAAGCTCCAACAGACTAAATATTTGATAAATAACCATAGCTGTATTCAAATAAAGTCATATATATATAGGAAGCCGACTGGATTTGACCTGTGATCTATAATTTGTAGGCTTCTGATATAGTCTAAGAGCTAATTTGCAATTATCATTCATCATTAGTTCACTAAAGCATTTGACACTGCTTCCTTATTGTTAAATCTCCTCTCTGGACAGACACTTTGGGCTTACCAAATGTCCCATGGACTCTTCTGCATTTCCAGCTCAACCTTGCAGTTAGATTGGAGCACATGACTTATTATGGCCAATAGATTTGAGTGGAAGTCAGGTGTGTTCTTTCTTGACTCCCTGACAAAGTTAAAAATGAGGGTATGAATTCTCTACGCACTCCCTCTTGTTTGTGTTGAGAGAGGGAAAGGACTCCAAAATGTCAGCATGGCAGGATGAATGCCCCCAGGATTCTGGGTCACAATAAAGATGAGATGCTAAGAAAAGAATGCTCATAACCATCAAGGCAACAACAACAACAACAACAAAAAGCACTTTTCTATGTTAGGAGTCCGAGATAGCAGACTTTATCAGTTACATCACAAGAAAGCCTATCCGGATCTTTCAACAATGGTATACCTACAAAAGGTTACCTTCATGTTTATACTTCTTGAAGTTTTTTTATTGTAACTAATTTTGAAATTTATATTCTTCCTAAAGAAACTATGGTGTGCGTGTGTGTGTGTGTGTGTGTGTGTGTGTATAAACTAGAATATTATTCAACTAAAAAATAATAAGATTCTGTCATTTGTAACAACATAGATGAGGCTTGGGAATATTTTGTTAAGTAAAACTAGGTACAGAAAGATGAAAATTGCATGTTCTCACTCATATGTGGGAGCTAAAACTGTGGATCTCATTGAAGTAGAGAATAGAATGGTGGCTACTATAGGTTGAAAATGATGATGAGGGGGATGAAGATAGGTTGGTTAATTGGTACAAAAATACAGTTAGATAGAAAGAATAAGTTCTAATGTTCAACAACATAGTAGGGTGATTATAACTAAAAATATTTATTATATATTTCAAAATAGAAGAGAAGTTTTGGAATATTCCTAATACAAAGAAATAATACATATTTGAGGTGATGGATATCCCACTGACCTAAATGTGATCATTACATGTCATACACATCTATCAAAATATTATATGTACTTTATGTATAATTATTACCTAACAATAAAAAATGTATATATTTTACCAACTATAGGCTATATTGTCCATTGTTTTTGTATCTTATTGTTTTGCTTTATTCTCTCTCCCTTCTTTTCTAACCTTGATTAACAGTAGGTTATATCTTTTGATATTATTCCAAAGACAGACTCTGTTTCCAAATCATTTTAGTCTCTTCATCAAAATACAACATTTTCTTGACATGTCTTTTAATTTCTTTCCTTTGTGACCTTCATTTTGTTGTTAAAGTCATATATAGCCTTTTCAATATTTTTTGTTTCATTAATTTTTCAGTTCCATAATTTCTATTATTATTATTCATCATTTCTATATCACTATTGGGATTTTCTATGCTTTTATTCACTGGATCTATATTTCCTTTACTCTTTTTGAGCAGAAAAATATGTATTATAATCTTCGTCTACTTAGTGCAACACATTTGTCGTATCAGGTTTTATACCTGTTGACTGTCTTTTTTTGAGAATAAGTCTTTGCATGTTGAAAAATTTGCATTTTATCCTTAACATTGTAAATATTACATTTTGGATTACATATATTTCTATCAATAATTCTGAATTATTTTGCTTTAGTGGGTAATTAAACTTGTTTCAACCTAAACTATAAAAGCTGGTTTTTTGATAACATCTCCAGTCTCGGTGTAATTTTTAAATTTGTATGGCTAATTTTATCCCATGCAAGTGTGGTTCAGAGGTTAGTCAGAAATTTGAGCAGAGTTTATACATAAAAGATGTGACTCATCCTCTCCGACCCTCTCCTTTCTTGAACTTTGCCTTTATTTTCAAGAAAACAGCTCTTTCTATCAGAAAGGCTGTGGTTTGCATTCTATCTGTATTTATTTATTCATTCTGTCATTCAATTATCATCATCCGTTGGCCTTTTCTCATGCTAAAAACAAAACCTTGCTAGTGTATATTGACAAACCCTGAGAAATATTTGTCTTTAAGGATTCTGTTGGTGCTAGACCAAGAAGAAAAGTGTATTAGTGAGTAGGCTGAATTTATAGCATTGGGTAAACATGCCATAGATTCTAGATTTAACATACTAGCTTGAAACTCTGTGTGCTCCATTACTTGATTAAAACCTGTACTTATCCTTAGCCCAGACTAAATGCACTTGATACAACAGAAATTACTTGCTATAATGAAGAGGTAGAAATCTAAATAATTCAGTAGCTGGGGTCGTTGACATGTATTTACTACATGTTAAATGTTGGAAAGTACTTTGGTTGTTACTGCTGTCTGTTGACTGGAATACTGCTAGAAAGTTTAGAAGGTATTCATATAAGGAATGTTTTTATCTGCAAGAGACAACCTAACTATAGGGATAGTCTTGTTATTGAGTTAGAAAGAAGTTCAAAGATAAAAATTCATGGGTACTGCTTTTAAGGATGAAGAGTGACAGAGTCAGCATTTTTGTGACCCTTCTGATTTATTTTATCATGGTTATAATAGGGCTTTTCTAGTTTACCTTTACATCTGCTTTCAAGGCAGAAATAAACAAAGTGACTAGGTCAGTCATTTTAGCCTTTTTATCGAGACAGCAAAAACATCTCCATAAATACCCGCTCCCCAACAAAGACTTCCTTAAATATCTAATTTGCTAGATCAAAGTAACATAACCACTTCTATCTGCAAAGCAGATTGGGTAAGAGGAGAACAAGATTGTCATAATTGATTTAAATACACAAATCTCTTTCCATTGGCATATTACCCCTCTGAAATGCTTTGTGGTTATGTAAGCCACGTTTCAGTAAGGAATTGATATTAAATAAACATCTGACAATGTTTTTTTAATTTCTTCCTTGACAAGGAAGAAAAGGAGTCCAGAATACCAGAGGCTACATAAAGTTAAATGTTGTTGTCACACGTAGCAATGCCAATGTGGTAATCAAAGTGACTTGCCCCACAGGTATATTTAGTGATTATTAGTAAGTAATGAAATTCCAAGGACTGAAATAAATAGCCTACTAAGACTGATTTTGTATTTTATTAAGGAAAAGGTCCATGTTTGTTATAGAGAAAACCAAGAGTCAAAAAAATATATAGAGTGATGGTAACTTCCCTTATTTCAGGACAGGATTCAGATAAAAAACAACGTCTTTCAAATGAAGAAAAATCTATAACTCTTTGAGAAATGAGACTGCAGTAACATGATTATATACTGTGAATTCCTCCTAAACTTCCCCAAGGGACCTAAAACAACTCAACTGGGTAACTTTGCCAGTAGAAGGTAAATAGTTTTGAACAGCACCCCTTAGCAAATACCAATTCTAAGTAAGCTAGAACATCACAGGTCCAGCAGTCGAGGTCAAGGGGACAGATGTTTAAAGGATGTCTAACATAATTTTCCTCATGATAAGATAAGGAAGACAGAATGTGTCATTTGAATATGTATCCTAAAAACCTGGCAGTAGGCCACGTATGATGGCTCATGCCTTTAATCACAACATTTTGGGAGACCAAACCAGGAGGATGGCTTAAGGCTATGATCAGCCTGAGCAAAAAGTGAGACCTCTTCTCTACTAAACATTTTTTTTAATGTAGCTGGGTATGGTGGAACACTACTGTAGTCCCAGTTACTTGGGAGGCTGAGGTGGGAGGACCACTTGAGCTCAGGAGTTTGAAGCTGCAATGAGCTGTGATCATATAATTGCACTGCAGCCTGGGCAATAGAGCAAGACCTCATCTCTTTAAAAAATAATAAAAAATAAGTGAAATTAAAATTTAAAAATACCTGGCAGAATTAATATGATAACTCACTGATGCACCAGGTTAAGACTACTATAGGAGAAAAGGGCAGTAATTTTTAAAATAACGTCCTGTGTAAATCACAGCTATTAGCATCAACATAAAAACGTTAAAGAATGAGGAAAGGTGATCCTTATTCCATTTTTATATCAGACTCTATATTGCCTGATACAAAAGTTAAATGTGTCTTGGAGAAACACAATGGAATATTGTAAGTTTAATCATATCATCATTCCATTGCAGTCGTTCTTCCAGATATGGTCTATTGTAGAAACAAATCAATTCAGTTGGCAAGTAGCTATTGACCTGACAAATACTTTTTCTCCATTTCAGTAAGATAAAATAGCACAGGAGGATTGCTTTTACCTTACAAGCCTAGAAATAAAATGTTATCATTTGTTTCAGGGTTATTCACCCTCTGCACAGGGCTACCACTAGCCTTTAAGCAATTGCTATAGTTTAGATGTTTGTCCTCCAAACCTCATGTTTAAATTTGATTCCCAACACTGGATATGAAGTCTAATGGATACATTTTATGAAATGTGTTAGGTGATTTCGCTGTTGTACAAACATCGTAGAGTGTACTTACACAAACTCGATGGCATATCTTACTACATCTCTGGGTTATATGATATACCCTATTGCTTCTAGGCTACAAACCTGTAAATCATCTACTGAATATTAATGGGAACACAATGGTAAATATGTGTGTATCTAAACATAGAAGAAGTCCAGTAAAGTCATGGTATAAAATATTTAAAATGTTATACCTATACTGAGTGCTTACATGAATGGAGCTTGCATGACTGGGAGTTGTTCTGGGTGAGTAAGTTAATGATGGGTGAATGAGACAGTCTAGAACATTGTTGTGTACTACTATAGACTTTACAAACACTGTACACTTAGGGTACACTAAATTCACAAAACAAAATCTTCAATAATAACTTAACCTTAGCTTACTATATTTTTTCTTATAAACTTTTAAATATTTTAACTCTTTTAACTTTTTAACTCTTTTGTAATAGCACAGCTGAAAACACAAACCTATTGTATGATGTACATAAATAGTTTTTAATACTTATTCTATAAGATTTTGTCTATTTTTTAAAACTTTTCATGGTTTTTTTTTTTTAGAAAAACTAATGCATAAACACATACATTAACCTAGGCCTACACAGCGTTAGAATCATCTTTATCACTATGTACCACCTCCACATCGCATTGAAAGGTCTTCAGTAACATCTGTGGAGTTGTCATGTTCCATTATAACAGTGCCTTCTTCTAAAATATCTCCTGAAAGACCTACCTGAGGCTGTTTTATAGTTAATTTTATAGATAGATAGATACATAGATAGATAAGAGTGCACTGTAAGATTACAATACAATGTATAATACAGTAAATGCATGAATAATTAACAAGTCATTTATTACAATTATCAAGTATTATTCACAGTTCATAATTGTATGTGCTATACTTTTATAGGACTAGCAGCATAGTAGTCTTGTTTACACCAGCATCACCAGAGACATGTGAGTAATGCATTCCACTACAACCTTATGAAGGCTATGACTTTGGCAGATTAAAATAATTTTTCAGTTTCATTATAATTATAATCTTTTAGGACCACCACGCTATACCAAAAGGTATAGAGAGTCTATGTTGACTGAAATGTCATCATGGAGTGTATAACTGTATTCTGAGACTGAGAATAAATCACACAAAGTTACAGGAGTCTGCTACATCAAGGAACTTTTTTGACAGGCCAAGAATCTGGAACTTGCCAGTCTTTTCCTTCTGAGAGGACAAGGCAAGATGTGGTATCCCCAACCGCTAAGAAAAGAGCCTGCTGATAGGTTTAGGAGGGACCATATATCACCTTTGAGCAGAGTGCTCCAACATATTACCTGAGACATCCCCAAAGTAACCAGCTTTCCATGGTGTTCCATGCTAGAAAGGCAGCTTTTCCAGGCTGTGCCTCTTCTACTTTGCACTTACAATCTTAGGGTCAATGTGGCTCAATGTATCTATGCTTACTGATGGTAAGCTAACATGAGAGAGAGCCCAAGCGAGGTCCCCAGGGATCTGAAGCTATGTAGTGCACTCTTCCAGTAGTAACTCTGTGATTATCCTTTGACAAGAGTTCTTGACTTGCTAGGGACCATTCTGGAGGTTCAGCATATATCCCTGGGACATCAAATGACTGCTTGGTTTGTTGTTGTTGTTGTTGTTTCTAGTAGTTCACCCCGTACTGGATGTAAACGAATCTACTCATCTATTAGATCCAGATCTCAGAGTAGCACTTCATCATCAGAGGGATGTGGGCTATATAAAAGACTGAACCCAGATATTTCTTTAAAGTATAAGAAAGTCACATAACCAGCTTATTCACATTCCTAGTGTGCCAATTTCTGCTACACTCTTGCCCTCCCTTAAACCATACTGATAGCCTCATGTGGATTTCCTTAGGGTAATTTAACTGAGGAATAAAAATTTAATCCTAGTTTGGTTTATATGACTCCATATGCTATGACTGCAACAGCTGATTTATGCAGGGGTGGTATTGCAACCCCTCTGCAGATAGTCCTGAAGAACACTGGGGAGCTCTAAACTGTGTATTTCAGTGTTACTCCTTGACAGGACAGAAAGAAGGACTGAGTAAGATTCTGCCATGACTCTGGGTCCCACTAATACCTTGCCTGTGTGTGTGTCTCTGAGGATATCCAATTCAGAAAAACCTCTAAATAGTGAAGTTGATAGAAATTGTCATGTATATGTTTATATATTTTAATAAATTCCTTGTATTCACTCCCTCACCTTCAGTATTTTATATGCTTTAGTGGTTAGTTTTATAATTACACAGTTGTTCTATAATTTTCAGAAAATAACAGTGATAGAATTTGAAGAAGAATTTACATTATATAGACATTCTGAACCTGGACTGTGTACAGTTACTTATAAAAATGTTGTCTACTTGGGAAGAGTGTAAATTCATTTTTAGTTGTAACAGGAGTAGCTGCATTATATACAATGGGAATATTTGTGTGCAGGGGGAGGGAGGTGGGGATGCAATGTATAAAAATAATTTGTATAGATGTCAAACAACAAAAAGGATATTTGTTTATTCTTATGCCAGGAGGCAACTCAAGCTAAAGTTAATATTCTGTTTATTCATTTCTTTTACACATGCTCTGGAATCTATAGCTTTTGCAAATAACCAGCGCATAACCAACTTGATGCTTCCTCTCAGAAACTTAAATAATGCAAAAATCCTACAAATTGAAGAACCCCTCAACATAGCAGCATGTGTTCAGGGCTATGGCATTCAGAAATACTGCAGGGAATGTAGTGGAAGAAGCCACATGGCAGTGTTCCCAGTAGATGGCCACTGCTGTGGATCTTGTTCTTGGTTCCTGGAAAGCGTGGCTCCTTGACACACTTTCATTGAATTTCGTTGCCTCCAAGTTAATGAGAGGCTATTTCTATTTCTTTTTTACTATTGACTGGAAGTGTAACCATCATATAGAATCTAGGGAGAAGAGTACTGGTCAAGCTCTGTTTGTAGACTTCTGCTGGATATCCAATATCATTCATCCATAGTTAATTTTGAAATACACCTCTGTACGTGCACGCACACATTACTCCCTCCTCCTGAAAAGTCTTATTTGCTTTGAATTGCCAATAATATTCTGTCTCCTCTCTTGTCCAAGTTCCCTGATGACATGAAACAAACTGTCATTTACTACCATCTTCCATAATCTCATTTATCACCATATATATACATATTTGTAGTATATATAGATGTTTTTAGCTGTACCAGTTTATTTACCATTCTCTGACTTTTCCACTACAGTGTTACCCTTATGCCTTAACCTGAAGTGCTTTTCCACCATTTCTTCTTTATTTTGGCAGATGTTGATCATACATCAGTATGTAGTTTAAATTCTAACACATTTCATAAAAACTTTAATTTGTAATTTAATTCCTTATTTTTTATTATCAGAGCATTTTGACTATTTTATTTAAAATAATTATTTCAATATGCCTTGTAGTAATAGTATTGTCTATTGAGATATTTAAGGACCAAGACTACTTTTTCACTATCACTCTATGTTTTTTTCTCTTGGAATGATTCTTCGAATATCATACATACCCAACTACCATTTGTTCATTAACTTATAGTCAAGAATGGCTTGGTCAAAGAAGGCCAGCATAACTCATTTTAAATAATTGGCCATGACAACAATATAGAAATGAAAACTTTATACTCATATTTACTACATTTATTTCTTTGTAATTTTCAAAACTCTATTGAAGTACAACATACATACCCAAAGGTACCCAGATTCTAATTTTATGGCAAGTTAATTTTTACCAAGGAAATCTTCATAACAGGCCTGCTAGTCAAGAAATAGAATGTTATTAGCACATCTGAATATGCTTTTTTTTTTTTTTTTTACCTCTGCCCCTTACAACTTCTTCTTTCTCTCCCAAAGTTAATTACTATCCTGAATTGAAAGAAACAGCTTTTGGTTCAATTTATTCTGTATAAGTTTTTATTTCTTTTCTATTTTATTAGTTTCTGATACATAAATATTATTTATTTTCTTATATTTTTAATTTTCTTTTCTCTTGATAATATTTTCTTAAGGTGAATGCTTGTCAAATACATTTTGAATGTACGTTCTTCATATTGGCCTTTAAAAAAGCATGTTTTTCAAGTCCTTACTTTGACTTTACCCTATATTTTTGTTAATTTCACATTTTAATTAACATATACTTTAAATGATTTGTAATTTTAGTATGTTGTCTTTCTTGACTTGAGCTATAAATATGTGTGTTAATTTTCAAACACATGGAGATTTTCTAGTTTCCTGTCATTCATTCCTTGCCAATTCCACAGTGGTCAAAAACCACATTCTCAAAAGTATATAATGCAGATACTATCAACATGGAAATCTTCCTGAGAACTTATAAACTACACACATACTTCAGTCTTTCATAAAAATCAACCAGGCAATTGTTAATTTGGTTGAGAAAATATTTTCTTAGTAATATAATATTGTCTATATTGTGTACCACAGCCTGAGACAGGTGCATAAACATACCCCCAAAATAATTGTAGGTATATGTATTTCTCCTTTCTTCCTCCTTTTTTTTTTTTTTTTTTTTTTTGAGACAGAGTTTCTCCCTGTAGCCCAGACTGAAGTGCAGTGGTGCCATCTCAGCTCACTACAACCTTCGCTTTCCAGGTTCAAGCAATTCTCCTGTCTCAGCCTCCAGAGTAGCTGGGATTACAAGCACATGCCACCACGCCCGGCTAATTTTTGTATTTTTAGTAGACAGAGGATTTCACCTTGTTGGCCATGTTGATCTTGAACTCCTGACCTCAGGTCAGATCCACCTGAATGCCAGAATTACAGGCGTGAGACACCGTGCCCGGTCATTTCTGACACTATATGTTTTATATATTTTAGGGTAGGTTTTGTAATGCTCAAAAATCTTACATTTTATATCTCTCTGGTATTTATTTTTTAGCATATAATGGCCTTTTCTCCTGCAAAGTTTTTTTTTAGTTCTAATTTTTCCATATTGCAGTAGCACCACAATTTTGTTGTTTAATTTTGCTTAGAATATATTTTTATTTATGCATAAATCTTCTTATTTAATGTAGAGTTGACTCTTTTAAGCAGAATGCAGTATTTTTTAATCTAAACTTTTGTCTTTCTTTTTTTTTTTTTTTTTGAGACGGAGTCTTGCTTTTGGAAAAAATTGGCTATTTACATGTAATGTGGATAGTTATACATTTAGATTTAAATATACTATTCTACTACTTGCTCTCTATCTCATAATGTCTCTTTATTATCTTGATTATTATACATTATTTTACTTTTTATTTTAGCATCTTTCCTGGAGATTGCATCATTAATCTTTGATCTATCAGAGTCTATACAAGTCCAAATGTTTACCTCTTCCCAGCAAGAGAATGACTCTAGAATATTATAATAATATTTTTCACTCTCTACCAACTCATGCTATTACCTTCTGTTACATAAATTCCAGTATAATTGTTACATTGTTTTTTGCAATCAGTATTCTTTTAGATTTATAATGTTTATATGTATTTTTGTTGGTCTTTATCTTGTACCTCCGAACTTCCATATGGGATGATTTCTTTCTCTGTTAGGAAAACTTATTAGTATATCTTTTAATGCCGGTCTTTTGTGTCTGAGTAAGTTTTATTTACCTGATAATGTTTAACCTCAATCATTTAATAACATTTTTTACATGGTATGGAATTTCAACTTGACCTTCCTTCAGCGACACCCCCATCCCAACAACAACTTGAAGATATAATCCAATTGATTTTGGTCTTTCTCATACTTACTCCTTTAAAGTCAATGTGACATTATAAATTTGATTTTAATATTTTTACCATGACAATTTTACTTATGTCTTTTAAAAATATTTTTCAGATGAATATTACGGTGCTTCCTGATTTTGTGGCTTGATTTCTTTTAAATCACTTTGAGAAAATTCTCTTATTTTCATCTTCAAATATTTCATATTCTCTCTTATATCTTGCCTCTCCTGGGATTCTAAGGACCATATCTTTTTCATGTCTATTTTCTGTTTCTATCTTCCATCCTCTTATTTTTACAAATGATATGGGATGAACTGTGTCTCCCACAGATTTATATGTTTAAGCCCCAACCTCCAATACTCCAGAATGTGACTATATTTGAAGATCTGGTCATTACAAAGGTGTTTGTGTTTAAATGGGTGTTCATTAAGGTAGGCCCTAACCGAATATGAACTGTATCCTTAAAAGAAGAGGAAATTGGACACAGATGAGCATAGAGGAAAAGCCATTTGAAGATACTCATGCAAAAAAAACAAGGAAAAACGTTTCAGAAGAAATTAACCCTGCTAATACCTTGGATTGGATTTCTAGCCTCCAAGACCATAAGAAAATATCTGTTATAGGGCCGGGCGTGGTGGCTTATGCCTGTAATCCCAGCACTTTTGGAAGCTGAGGTAGGTGGATCACCGAGGCCAGGAGTTCAAGACTAGCCTGGCCCACATGGTGAAAACCTGTCTCTACTAAAAACACAAAAAAATTAGCTGGGCGTGGTGGCAGGCTCCTATAATCCCATTTACTTGGGAAGCAGAAGCAGGAGAATCACTGGAACCCTGGAGGCGGAGGTTGAGTTGAGCCAAGATCACGCCATTGCACTCCAGCCTGGGCAACAAAAGCGAAACTCCATCTCAAAAAAAGAAAAAAAAAAAAAGAAAAGAAAAGATCCGTTGTTTAAGCCACTCAATCTGTGGTACTTTATTATTATAACAGTCGTAGCAAACTAATATGTAATGCTTAATTACATATTTTTATTTCATATGTTTTTACATAAATTTTTGTTGGTAAGTCTATCCTTTAGCAACTTAATTTTAAGTATTA
Organism: Theropithecus gelada; assembly: GCF_003255815.1. Classification (NCBI taxonomy): domain Eukaryota; kingdom Metazoa; phylum Chordata; class Mammalia; order Primates; family Cercopithecidae; genus Theropithecus; species Theropithecus gelada. The sequence goes on from NC_037684.1 coordinate 20,409,755, forward strand.
TGTTTTTCAGTTCTAGAATTTCTACTTGTTTATAGAGCTTTCTGCTCTCTAATAAAATATTTTTAGAAAAAAATTTGAGAGTATTAATCTGAATTATTTGAAGTCTCTATCTGATAATTTTGCATGTGGGTTCAATGTGCGTTTCTTTTAAGCTCACTATTTTTGGATTTTCATTACAAATAATGTCTCATTATATGCCTAACTTTTTTATTGTTATGTATTAATAGGAAAAAATGTTAAAATTATATACGTTTTGGGATTACCCCATTAAATATTTCTGTTAACTTCTTGTATATGAGTAGAGGTGCTAGCAATCCTGATTACCTTAATCACATAATTGATTTGAACATGTGCTATAGAATTCATGAGGGCTGTTCTGTTTCAAGTTTGGTTTTGCTTCTGGGTTATTGATTTTGAAGGTTCCACATAAAGCATAGAGGCCTTACCAAAGGATCAATCCTTTGACTTGGTGCACTCAAATTAATAGACTCCCTATATAATTGTGCTCTCGGAAACTTTTAATACTTCTCATTTTCTTAGAATTTAAGTATCTCTTTCACATTAAACTCAGCTAATGCCTCCTTTAAAAAAATCATGTAAGTTGCTCTTTTCCTCCCTGACTGTCCGAAGATAGGCAGCCATCATGAACGACACCGTAACTATCCGCACTAGAAAGTTCATGACCAACCGACTACTTCAGAGGAAACAAATGGTCATTGACGTCCTTCACCCTGGGAAGGCAACAGTGCCTAAGACAGAAATTCGGGAAAAACTAGCCAAAATGTACAAGACCACACCGGATGTCATCTTTGTATTTGGATTCAGAACTCATTTTGGTGGTGGCAAGACAACTGGCTTTGGCATGATTTATGACTCCCTGGATTATGCAAAGAAAAATGAACCCAAACATAGACTTGCAAGACATGGCCTGTATGAGAAGAAAAAGACCTCAAGAAAGCAACGAAAGGAACGCAAGAAAGAATGAAGAAAGTCAGGGGGACTGCAAAGGCCAATGTTGGTGCTGGCAAAAAGTGAGCTGGAGATTGGATCACAGCCGAAAGAGTAAAGGTGCTGCAGTAAAGGCTACCTGTGTCCATTTTGGATTTTTCACAAGCAGATTAATAAACTAAAAACTTTCAAAAAAAAAAAATCATGTAAATTATCACTCAAGCAGCAGTTCTTTTTAGAATAAAAAGTGACACTAAAGGCAAATTGTATTTGCATACATTTAGAATAATTCTATATAAAAACTAGATTTCCATTTGGGTGATGACATTTATTCCATTTTTATATTTTAGCTGGTTTGTGTGTGTGCGTGTGTTTGTGTGTGTATAGGAGTGCATACGTGTGTTATTGTTAGGTAGTTTTATTTTCTCTAGGTTGTCTCAAATCCTGTGCTAAGATAGACAGACAGATAAATCTATAGGTAGATAATACTAATCTACTGTACAGTCATTTATTTTCATCTTGTTTTTTCTCAGAGATCAAAGGTCATTTTATTGTTAAATTAACTTGCATTTTCTTGATTACTGGTAAGTATGAACATTTTTGTAAGTTGACTGGTCATTCACAGTTTGTTCTTTTACCATGTCTATTTTTATTGATGCCAAATTTTCCTGTCATCCAATCTGTTTAAACCTATGGATTTTTAACATAAAATAAAGTGTCTTACTTTCAATTATCTTAAGAAAACTGCACAAACACAATACAGTTTAAACATAAACAATTATTTTTCCACTCAAATAAATTGTTAAAAGATAACCAGCAGACTTAGAAAGATTTGCTCATCTGTAAGCTGAGTTTTTATTGGCTTTCCTTTTTTTCTTTTTTCTTTTCTTTTTTTTGATACAGGGTTTTACTTCCCAGACTGGAGTGCAATGCTGTGATCTCATCTCAGGGCAACCTTTGACTTTTGGACTCAAGTTATTTTCCTGCCCCAGCCTCCTGTGTAACTGGGACCACAGGCACGTACCCCCACGCCTGGCTAATTTTTGTATTTTTAGTAGAGCCAGGGTTTTGTCTGTTTCCCAGGCTGGTCTCGAGCTCCTAGGCTCAAGTAATCCTCCGTCTTTGGCTTCCCAAAGTGCTAGGATTACAGGTGTTAGCCACCATGCCTGGCGAGCCTTTTCAGTCTAATAGGAAGGAAAGAAAATCGCCATGAGTTTACCATGTGACTTAATTACTTCATTTAAAAATTATATATCCGCACACACATCTCTTTTTAAAGATAAATATACACTTTTTTTTGCGAAATATCAGGATGACTGGTTTTTACTATTGATATGCGTTCTCAAGAGCTGAGTATCTCCTCCGCTTTGCATTAAGCTGTAGAAAGTTATGGAGATGAGACAAAAAAAGCATTTTTTCTTAGTTGAGATTTATATATTGTGCTTCCTAATGGCTTTTTCCTTCCAACAAATAATGACCCAATTCTCTTTGACAGAAATTCCTTAGAGTGTTTCTGCCATCATATGAATAAATAGCATTCATTCTTAATGTAGCACAGAATTACACTATGGCGTAAATGAACTTATTGTTGGTAATTTGTAACTGCTGCAAGTTTCTGTCAGAATACTGTCAGGACGCATTTGGCAAATCTTCCCAGATAACTGGCAAACAGAAAAGGCTAATTACATTTGGGATAATCGCAATGTGAATATACACAAATCTAATCAGAGGGTAAAAGGTTTTAAAATGCTTTGTAAATCTTTAAGTGGTTTCTCCTGAATTCCATGCTACACATGACAGGAACCAATGTGGTGATGGTTTTCAGACTACAACGTGTATATTCAAGAGTAGAAAATTCTGATAGAACAAAGGAACAGCAGTTAAAGTCAGCCACACACACACACAAAAATTGTTTTTGGTTGAATATACTGTGTTTTCAAATAGACAGGCAGCTTGGGAGGAACCTGATGCTTGTGTTTCTGAAGATCTTAAAGTTAACTGCCATGTGTGATTTTTGTCAGCGCCTAGGAAATGATAGCAGTCAAAAACATCAAAACATTTTTGTGGATATATGATTGCTTGTTGGTCTGCAACATTCTTTCATACCTTGATAAGAGGTAAAAGTGATATGTCAGAAAAGATATTTTGAGATACATCTATATCTATCTATCCATATATATATATATATATATATATATCAAAAATGCTAGTGAATTTGAAGGTTAAGAAATTCTTAAATAAATTGTGAACCTTCAGTAAGATGCCATTTCAATATTGCCCTGGGAAGAAGAGTGTTTGAAATCAAGGCTAATGTAGGAATTTTAGGAAATGCAAACAGATTTTATTATGTTTAAGTTGTGATGATCATATTAGCATAAAAACAGAAACCTCTATATACTTCTAATTCTTGTGTTTATGAATTTCTTAGACCCAGAGGACAGATATTAAACGTTTCATTTATTTTTTAAAACTTTATGTATGCATGTATGTATATATTTGTTTACTTATTCATTCATTCTTTTATTTATTTATTTATTTTTGAGACAGGATCTCACTCTGTCCCCAAGGCTGGAGTGCAATGCCATGATCCTGGCTCAATGTAGTTTCAATCTCCCAGGCTCAAACAATCCTCCCATTCAGTGTCCCGGAGTATCTGGGACCACAGGCACACACCATCACACTGGGCTAATTTTTGTTGTTGTTGTTGTTTTTGGTAGAGATGAGTTATCGTTACGTTGCCCAGGCTGGTGTTGAATTCCTGGGCTCAAGCTACCCTACTCACTTGACCTCCCAAAGTGTTGGTATCACAGGCATGAGCCACTGCCCCAGCCCCTTGTTTTATATATTCTGAAATAACTTATCATGCATCTGAAGTATGAAATACCATACCGATAGCTCATACATTCAAGTCGAGGGGTCTCTGGGCTAATTAACATTTTGTCTTACTAAAGGGGCAACTGTTTTTTCTTTGTGTGAAGGGCATCTTGTCAGACTCCCAACAATATTGTTTCTTAAAATAATAGAAACCTTTCCAGTTTATGTAACAGCTTTTGTCATTCTCCTATTACTCATGCTCTGAAAGAAAATATTTATTGGAATCCTTCAGCTTTAGTGGGGTGGGCAGAAAATCCTACTATATGGATGAGATTTGGAGTTTACAATTCTTTAAACTTATTTTATAAATTCACATCACAGATTTATGACTATCAATAAACTGGCCGCATTTAATTCCACAGTGTTTATTAAACTTGGGAAGAAAAATAATAGATGCCCAATAAACCCCTGCTTACTGTAATATATAATATGTATTACTGTAAATAATGAAACAAAGACAATAATAATAATATACTCTAATAGTAACAATAATAATGACAAATCCCTATATAGTTTACTCCATATAATAGGACTTTTCTTAATTTTTTACGTATTAGTTCATTTGTTTTTCAAAATATTCATATAATTAGGTACTATTTTTAGAGTGAGGAACCTAAAGCACAAAGGTTTTAAATAATATCCATGGAAAAATGGAATAACTATGATGGCATCCCACATCCGTTGGATTGAATGCTCATGTTCTAACCTCTGTGTTATTCTAACTGTAAGAAGCTCAGTGTTCAAAAGTTCACAGTCTCACAAACAGAAAAATGGCACATCTTGAGAATGATGTGTTCTTAAAAGCAGAGTGTCCTAAGACTGCAGAGAAAGAAAAGACGAAATTTTTGGAGGAGGAGAATGTGAAAGCCTTTGCAAAGGCTTTTGTTAGAAATATGTTGGATTTCAAAAGACAATGGTTACAATAAAAAAGGACAATATTGGCAATAGTGGGAGACTTGACTCTTTGTGAAATATTAAATAGTATTTAATTCTTGAGGATGATTCACTTATTCAGTGTGAGGATATGTTGGTACATTACCATTAAATAAGATCCACATTAAATTTAGATTTTCTACATATTTTCTTAATGTACTTTTTCAGCCATAATTGATCCAGGACACCACATTGAACATAAGTATCATGTCTCCCTAGGCTTCTTTTGGTTGTGACAATTTCTCAGCATTTCTTTGACTTTGATAACCTTGATACTTTTAGAAGAATACTTTGCAGTTATTTTGCAAAATGTTTCTCAGTTAACATTTATCTGAAGTTTCTGTCATGACTAGACTAGGAGTATATATTGCTGGGAGTAAGATCACAGAAATAAAATGCCATTTGAGTCACATCATATCAAGAATACATGTTATCAACATGACTTATCCCTGTCAATGTTAACGTTGATCACCTGGGTGACAATTTCTCAGATTTCTCCACCATAAAGTCACTCTTTTCCTCATACTGTACTCTTTGTAAGGAAGTCACTATCTGTTACCCACACTGAAGTTGGATAATTATGTTCCACTTTCTCACTGGTGGGGTATCTACATAAACTTGAAATTCATTTTTTATGGGATACTTGTCTATTCTCCCTTATATACTTATATGTTAAATATTTATTTATGTCAATGTTAATGCTAGGATGCTTATTTTATATTTTGTGTTATAATCCAATATAACTGTATTGTTCACATTTTCTCAGATTTAGTTACTAGGAGCTCTTTTAGTTGACTTTTGTGCTAGCTACTTTGACGTCTTCCCATACTTAAAGGGTTTTTTGGTTGGTGGTGGTGGTGTTTGTCTGTTTTTAGGACATTCTTGCTTTTTGGCAGTACAAGATTTTCCAGGTTGATCTTGTCTATTTCCTGCCCCAGTCATTGAATAGGCCATTTATCCAATGAGCTCTGGTTTATTTTTTATGGAATAGATTTAGAAACCTAAATCTGAGTCCTAGTGTTCTCATTCCTACCAGGGTGTCATGATTTCTGTGTCCTCTCAGCTGATGCAGCAAGGAAATATATGCGTGTCTACTAACCAGTGTACAGAAAGATATCTATACATATTTCCATGTGTAACCATCTGTACCTATATGAAGCAGATATAAGTTTAAGTTAAAGTCTCCAATTCTAATATACTATTATATGGATCAATTTAGCTTCCTCCCCTTGCTCATTTGTAACATCCTACTCCAACAGTGAGAAGCCTGACTCTCACAATTAGCAATCCACTTATAGAATTGTTTAACCCCATTATACATGTATAGTGATCAGAACTGTTAACCCGTAATCCATGTGAAACAACTTTATCAACTAAAGTACAGCGCTTATGTAAAGCTTCATGTCTCTTTAGTTTTGCAGACTTTCTCCATTTCAAAAGTTCTTTAGGTCAGAATTAGTTTTTCTCACTTCTTTCAGTGAGGTTATTCACTGATTTTGTATGCAATTTAATTGATTTGTCACATTCTTCACTCCATCTTAGGTTTCTCCATCCTCCAACATAGTTTTTAAAATGTTTGCATATTAAAGTTCAATATCTGTGCCATAAAGTTTTATAAATTTTTGATATATACATAGTGTTTTATGTACACCATTTCAGTATTACAGTTTTACAACCCTAAAGAAAAATCACTGGTCCTTTAGCATTCCAACCTTTCATTTCTCCCTGAACTGCTGACAATTACTATTTATTATTTGTGGTGGCTCAATCATGGTCCCTAAAATTTATGTCTTTGTGCTAACCCTGGAACCTGTGAATACTACCATATTTGTAAAATGGATCTTGCAGATATAATTAATTAAACAGTCTCAAGATTAGGAGACTACCCTGAATGACACAGGTGAGCACTAAATCCAATGACAAATGTTCTTATGAGAAACAAACAGATAGAAGACACTCAGAGAACAAAAGGAAGCAATATGATTATTGAGGCAGACATGGGAGTGATGTGGTCACCAGCCAAAGAATGTTTGGATCTACCAGATGTTGGAAGATGTAAATAATGGATTGACTTCCAGTGCCTCTGGAGGGAGTGTAGCCCTCCTGACACCTTGATTTCAGACTTGTAATGATGAAAGAATTTATTTCTGTTGTTTTAAGCTGCCAAATTTGTGGTAATTTGTTAGTGCAGCCACAGAAAACTAATATACTGTCACTATTGTTTTCTTTTTTCAGAATGACATGTAGTTGGACTCATACAGTATATAGCATTCACAGACTGGCTTATTTCACTTAGCAATATGCATTTAAAATTCTTCCACATATTTTCATGGCTTAATTTTTTGCATTTCTTACTGATAATAACTATTGTATGGGTGCTTCCCAGTTTGTTTATCTATTCACCTATTGAAGAATGTCTCATCTTGGTTACTTCCCGTTTCTATCAATTATGAATAAATACCATTCATATGCATTTTTTTGTCTGGACATGCATATTTTAATAAGCTGGATAAAAATATAGTAGGGTGATTGTGGGATCACATGGCAAGACTGCATTTAATTTTATTAGAAACTGATGGTCTCTCTTCCAAAGTGGGAGTAGCATTTTGCATTTCCTCCAGCAATGCATGAAAATCCTTGTTCTGCATCATCATCAGCAACAAGAATTATAATTTTTTTTTTTTTTTTTTTTTTTTCTTTTTTTTGAGACGGAGTCTCGCTCTGCCGCCCGGGCTGGAGTGCAGTGGCAGGATCTCGGCTCACTGCAAGCTCCGCCTCCCGGGTTCACGCCATTCTCCTGCCTCAGCCTCAGGAGTAGCTGGGACTACAGGCGTCCGCCACCTCGCCCGGCTAGTTTTTTGTATTTTTTTTAGTAGAGACGGGGTTTCACCGTGTTAGCCAGGATGGTCTCGATCTCCTGACCTCGTGATCCGCCCGCCTCGGCCTCCCAAAGTGCTGGGATTACAGGCTTGAGCCACCGCGCCCGGCCAAGAATTATAATTTTTTAAGTTAGCATTTCTTAATAAGTGTGTAGTGTTATCTTATTGTTGTTTTAATTTGAGATTCCCTAGTGACAGATAATTTTGACCCTCTTTTCATATGATTATTGTCATTGGCATATATTTATTGCTAAAATGTCTGTTCATATTATTTTGCCTATTATTTTTCTTCTTGTTCAATTTAATTGTTCTTTGCATATTTTGGACTGATACATTTATTAAATATTTGCCTTTAAAATATATTCCTCCATTATGTTTCTTGACTATTCATTTTTATAATAGTATATTTTACAGATGAGAAGTTTTAATTTAAAAAAATTGCAAATTATCTTTTATTTTTTATTTTTTGGTTAATGGTTTTAGTTTTACACATTAAGACTCATCATCAGTTCCAAAGTCACATCATTTCTTCCATGTTTTCTTCTAGAAGTTTTATAGTTGCATGTTCTACCTTAGGTTTATGCTCCTTTTGAGTTAATTTAGTTAAAAGTGTAAGGTCTGTGTAGGGGGGTGTGTGTGTGTGTGCGTGCATATCTTTCTATTCTACATATGAAAGTTCAGTCATTTCAGAACCATTTGTTAAAATGACTATACATTCTCTATTGACTTGCCTTTGTTCCTTTGTAACTTAACAAATGTGTGTGTCTATTTCTGGGTTCTCTATTTTGCTCCATTAATCTATGTATCTATTCTTTACCAGTACCACACTGTCTGAATTTCTATAGATTTTACTACAGAGTTACAGAAATTAGGTAGTATAAACATTCTAACTTTGTTCTTCTTCTTCAGCATTGTATTCTCTGTTCAAAGTCTTCTTTTCTATATATACCTTAGAATCAGTTTGCTAATATCTATGAAATAGATTGTTGTGATTTTAATTGGGATTATGTTATCTGTATGCTGAGTTGAAAAGAGGTGAAATCTTAAGACATACTTAATCTTGTATGTTTTTATACATAAAAGACAATCTCAAATAAACAAAACATATTTCATGTGAGATGTCATGTCTAATAAATTACAGAACTTGTATTTGAACTCTTATCAGTCTAGCTTCCAAACAAGAGGTTTTAAGAAAATGTCATTATCTTTTTTTAATTAGAGCTGTCATCACATTATTTATTTTTCTTTTTAGATGGCCTACATACATTTCAAGTATATGGCTACCCATCTCATTTTTGTTTCTCCAACACTTAGTCAAATATTTAACATATATTAGAAATACAACTGTCCACTACAGTTTCTACTGTTATCATCCCCACCCTGGAAAACACATCTCCTGAAAGACGGGTTTCAGAGAGGTGCTCATCTTCCTCTATTGTCCATTCTCAGTATAGCTGCAGGCAGTTTTATTATGAAAAAATAATTTATGAAAACAAAAGTCATTCAAACATTTCCTTCTGTGCTTAAACTCTTCCCAGAAGTGTTCGACTTAAATTAAAATAAAATTCAAGTATGTTCCATGGTTCATAATGTCCTGTACAATTTGACTTTTTGCTACCTCTCTGACCTCAGATTAAATTATTACTCTTCTCCTTTGTTAGGCTTCAGCCATATCATCTCTCTTTCTAGTCTTGAAATTGTCAAGTTCATCCTTTGACAGACTTTTACACTAATTATTCCTTTTGCTTGGAATGTTTACTCTAAATATGCACAAACTTGATTCGGTGTCACACAGATCTTAGTCATAATATCAGTTTCCCAGAGAGGATGCTCTGACCGCCTTACCTAAAGCAAGGAATCAAACTCTTGCTACTCTGTCTCCCCTAACCACTAGCATTCTACTCTCTATTTAGTTTTAAAGTTATTTTGACCTCATAGCATCTGTAATTATATAAAATTTACTCATGTCCTTTTTTCCATGTGTAATATCCATAATCCACTTTAAGTTTCACAAGGCAAAGATATTTTCTGACTTGTTCACCACTCAATAAATGTTTGTTTGAGTGAACAAATAGGAAAATGAAGAAGAAACAAAAATCCATTGCTGAATGAAGGTATTCTTTGATATTCATTCTTATTCAAAGTTTTGATATTCAAATATTTGATATTCAATGTTATTTTGAGTAACACTAAGTTGTACACATTATATATTTAGTGCACATTATGGTGATGTATTAAGGATATTGTACGTCAGGCTCTGTGCAGTGACCCTTAGTAGAAGCAATATGAGCCTTTATTTTCTACCTTTGTTTTTTCTTTTACAGGCTTTATCTGGCTATGTCTGACCTCAAATGTTGGTGCTGCAGAAGCTGGCCCATGACTCTTCTCCTCTATACACTACCTTTAGGTGACTACATCCGAAGTTTCAACTATCCCCCTATAACTGAGCAATCCCTCTATGTTTTTATTTAAAACATTTTTCTCAAGTTTCAAACTGAAGTTTTCCTCTGCCTTCCAAACAGATTGTCCTGGATATTTTACAGGTATTTATAATCCAGCATGTCAGCCATATATCTGGCCCAACTTATTTTCTATGTTATTTTGTTTGAGTGAACAGTCAATATGTGTTTTCCTTTTTTTTTTTTTTTTTTTTTTTTTTTTTTTTTTTTTGGGGGGTTTTTCG